>NC_053114.1:10220289-10520289 GCF_010015445.1 Perca fluviatilis
GTGTGTGTGTGTGTGTGTGTGTGTGTGTGTGTGTGTGTGTGTGTGTGTGTGTGTGTGTGTGTGTGTGTGTGTGTGTTTCAACCAACCAATCAGTGCACAGCTCATCTAAATATTCATGAGCATACAATATAATAATAATAATAATAATAAATTGAATTTATATAGCGCTTTTCATGGGCAGAAAAGTTCTTGTTTCATCCAGGGCTTTTTCACAGGGTTGCATTAGGGCCCATAGAACAGCAGCTGGGCCATTTTCAGCCCAATCAATGTTAATGTTAAACCCAGAGGAAAAACAATTCACATGGTACAAACCCAATGCTACATGTAAATCTATAATTACTACTGGCTTGCTGCTAGTTCTTACGGAGAGTTTACCTTTCAAGCTTCAATTTCTAAAGCCCCTTTAACTGATCACTGTATAACAGAAATAACACTAAATCCAACTTGTAGGAAAAAGAACAACAAAGGGTACTGGAAATGTAATACTAATTTGCTAAAAAATAAGGATTACTGTTAAAAAAAAAAAGAGAAATAATAAATGAAATTGAAATTACAGAACCCATAAATAACTATAACAATAAGTGGGAATATGTAAAATATAAAGTTAGAGAATTTTCTATAAAATTTAGCAAGGAACTTAATAAGGAAAGGAGAAAAGCAACCTGTTTTATGAAATCAGCCAGTGTTGTAGTAGGCCTGAATTGAGTAGTGAAGACAAGGAGAAACTAATGAAATTACAAACCCAATTAGATAACATATACTGTATCTTAAAAGAGCTCAAGGTGCATTTGTAAGGTCAAGAGCCAAATGGATTGAGGAGGGAGAAAAAAACACTTCATATTTCTGCAACTTAGAAAAGAGAAGACAGGAAAAGAAGGCGATAACAAGCTTACTGATAGAAGGAATAAAATGTAATCAAACTAAAGTAATAGAAAAAGAAGTTTTCACCTTTTGCAGTAAGCTCTATACATCTGCATTCTCCTGTACTGATTCCAATAGCTTCTTTGACAAAGTCATAAACTTCATACCAACCATTGATGATGTATTTAAAAGGAATTTGTGAATCAGATTTAAGAATAGAAGAATTAGATGCTGTTAGTTTGAAATTGTCAGTAAACAAATCCCCTGGCTCTGATGGACTCACTGTTAGCTTTTATACATTTTTTTTAATGATATTAGAAATATGCTGTTCAGGGCACTACAAGAATGCATTAAGAAAAGACAATAGATGCCAACTATGAAACAAGGTTTGATAAACTGCTTTCTGGATGTATTGCAACTAGACTCAAATGAGGTTTGTCCCAGATAAAAAATGAAACTCAGTCCGGGTTTCTTGGTGGAAGATCTATCCACAATAACATAAGGCTGGTTTTAGATTTGATCGATTACAGTCATCTGTTTATAGAAAGTGGATTTATTTTATTTCTAGATTTTTACAAAGCCTTTGATTCGGTAGAGCACCCATTTATTTTAAATACTCTTGAATACTTTGGATTTGGTAGAAAATGTATAGATCTAATTGGCATGTTATACAGTGACATTAACACCTGTGTAGCTTTGGAACATGGTACCTGTCCGAGATTTAAAGTTGAAGGAGGCATTAGACAAGGCTGCAACAGCTCCCCTTTATTATTTATCTTGGTTGCTGAATTTATGTCAATTATGATTAAAAATAATGGTATTGGACAAATTGTCATAAGTCAATTTGCGGATGATTCTACATTATTAGACTCTATTAATCAATTCTCTAAAGCAGCAGGCTTGAAATTAAATATTGATAAATGTGAATTATTCGCTTTACATGATCAGCCGCCTCACGTAATCTGTAACATAAAGGTTAAATTGCAAGTCAAATACTTGGGTATAACTGTCACCAGAAACAAAGAATTAAGAGAGAAAGAAAATATTTGTAAAAGAGTAGAGCAATATAAAACCATTCTTAATTCATGGTTACAAAGGGACATTATCATATTTGGTATATAAGGGTCCTTTTATCTAAAATGGAAGGCCTCTCAAAAGTTATATATCCTGCATTATCATTAGAGGTTTCAGATAAAATGGCTCAACTTATCAACAAAAATTTTAACTTCATCTGGAAAAATAAATGTCATATCAGGAAAGCGGATGCGATTAAGAGTGTTGAAGATGGTGGACTAATTGCAATTGATTTTTTGGTTATGAACGGTGTTCTTAAATTAAAATGGCTGAATTCATATACTTCAAACGAACGCTCTTTTTGGTTCAATTTTCAAAAAGTTGGGAGGTATAAATTGTTTATTGCGATGGGATTATGATCTATGTAGACTGCCAACGAAGTTATCAGATTTTCACCAGCAAGTTCGCCTCTATTGGAATTTGATTTATAAACACAATTTTACTCCTCAGAATACACTCCTATAGCCTGACAAACCAGACCCACATCAAGATGTTGGGTCTGGGAACTCACCATTGACAGGGCTCAATCTGAGGGGCGGGATAAACGGTTGTCTTTCAAATTTCCTATGCACGTAAAAGGATAGCGCTAC
The DNA here is from genome assembly GCF_010015445.1 of Perca fluviatilis. NCBI lineage: Eukaryota > Metazoa > Chordata > Actinopteri > Perciformes > Percidae > Perca > Perca fluviatilis. Next base: position 10,222,815 of record NC_053114.1, read on the forward strand.
AACCAGGCAGAGCAACGAAGAAGGTAGCGAAGATAGTTGATAGATTAAACTTTTGCCGTATCCGGTCGGCAAAACTGTGAACACATCTTCCTTTTTTAAGAATGACTTCAGTGCCGTTCTTTGTTCTTTTCCCAAAGAAAAGCTTAACTCCAAGTCTTCCAGAAGACTGTTCCCAGCAGCAGCAGCCATAAGCCCGCCCACCAACTCTATACACGATGTGATTGGCCTGACCAGAGTTTGGTTTTTCCAACTCGCAAGCCAACGGAGAGTGCCTAGACCCCCCTGGCTGCAAAATAAATTTGCTGCCACTAGGGTGCGTCTAGATTTTTAGGCTAACACCCCTATGGAATAACAGATACATATTATCCAATAGGAAGTCATTGTTTTTAGGCACTTGGATGGAAAAAGGAATTTGGAATGTGTCTCAATTAATGGATGGTTCTGGAGAATTTTTAAACCATGCAGAATTCTGTGACAAGTTTAGTCTTCAATGTTTGTTTAGAGAATACACTAAAGTAATAAAAGCCATTCCAATTCCCTTTAAAGGGTGATAGAATGCAAAACCGATTTTACCTTGTCATAGTTGAAAAATGACAGTTTGGTGGGTAAATAGCACATACATAGAACCTCAAAATCCCAATGACACCTCTTTCCTCTGCAAATCTCACAATTTGAAACTGCCTCTGAAAACAGGCAAATCTCAACGAGCCGCCGAGTTGACGTCAATTTGGCGGCTCGTTGAGATTTGCCTGTTAGAGGCTCCTCCTCATCTGGCTATAGTCTCTCTTTTTCACGCCCCAACATTTACGTAGGCTACACAACTGATTTGATATCAGGTAGTCTTCTGAATCTAGGTCGCGCAGATCTCTACTATTCCATTACAAAATTCACTTCTGAAACTTTTTTATGCGAGAAATCAATTATGTAAAGCTCAAATATGGGCCGTTTTACAAAAATGTATGGCTAATTGCAAATTTTGTCCAACTGTGTGTCGGAGTTCAGCGGCCGGTGCTGCCTGGGTTGTTACATCGCCGCCCTGCCTGTCCTCCTTCACAGACCCCGGCCTGCTGTGAGCTAGATTGAGTTCTGTCACGGCCGGCAGCCCGCGCCTGCTCAATACCCGCGCAAACTCACCCTTTCTGGGTGACTGGACTACCAAACGCCGGTGCCCTGACAGAGCCCCAGGGCCTGCAGCTCGCTGTTCTCCCTCCCCTCTTCCTGCTAAATGGCCGTTGTGTGACTGAGAGCGCGGTCAGCGAGCTTGTTACGCCTGCAATCTCTTACCGCAGGATCCAGTTAATCTTATAATGGATGTGTGTGTTGAGTTATGTAAACAAACGATCGGGGAAATAAACGCCTCTTGTCCGCGAGTCTCATTGATAGAGCCCGTGGTGAGCTGGAGTCCATCAATGAGAGCTAGCTAGCCTCCTCCTAACGAGACCTCTGAAATTCACAAAAATGCATTAAATTGAAATCTGACAATTGTTAGCTAAGCTTTGTAAGACATTGGGGAACCTGTGATATAAGTGCTGTGACGAAATTCAAACTGTAAATATACTAAAGTTATGCCGAAAGTGTAGCTAGCTAGCAGCGATCTTTTCCCATTATATTGAATGGGACATATAGCTAGCTAGCTGCTCCTCCTAACAAAACCCCTGACTTTCATAAAAATGCCTTACATTGAAATCGGACACAACGGTTAGCTTTGTAAGACCTTGGGGTAGCTGTGATATAAGTGCCGTGACGAAATTCAAATTGTAAATATGTTATAGTTATGCCGGCAGCCGGCCGCGGAGCCCTGGTAGTGCAGTAATCCACAAAGGGTGACTTTGCCCTGGGTATGGAGCCCAGCAGGCTGCCGCGCTCTCGTCAGACTGTGTGGAGCTCCTAAAGTCCGACACGTCTTACCAAATTTGCAATTGGCCATCAATTTTCGTAAAACTGCCATATTTGAGCTTTATATAGTTGATTTCTCACATAAAAAAAAGTCTCAGAAGTGAATTTGGTAACGAAACATTGCAGGGTCTGGAATATGAGACCTGCTGTATCGTCTCTAATGTGTGTATGGGGATTCGCTCAACCAATCAGCGCGCAGCTCACCTAAATATTCATGAGCATACCATATTTGGAAGAAAAGCTCTTGTTACAAATAGGGCCAAAACACAGGGATGCATAAGGGCCAATAGAATATCAACTAGGCCATTTTCAGCCCAACCAATGTTACATACCCCATTAGGAGACCTTAAGGAACAGTGTGAAATACCCTTTAAAATCATTCTATCACCCCTTTAAAACAATGACCCAACAACTTTTGGTTCATGCAAATTTTATATCAGAGATGAGGCCTCTTTGTGTTGAGGGTGTCAGTTTGATCAGCAAACCGTTCTCTAACAAATTTGTTAAGCGTGTATTATGTATAAAATATTATCCCTTTCAACTGAAAAGAAAATATATTCTCCAAGATTACAGTGATGAAGAGGCAAGAAAGATTAGGAAACAATCCTTATCGTATCCTCTCCCACCAAAAGCCAAAGAAGTGACATTTAAAATATTAAATGATATTTATCCATCAAACCACTTCCTACATGTAAAATTTAATTGGGAGAGTAACTCCTGTGTTTTTTGTGAGAACGATATTGAGACGGTCGAACGTATTTTCTTTCAGTGTGAACCGATTAATGACTTGTGGCTGTCTTTTCAATGCTGGCTTCAATCTAAAGGCTGCTACACCCATTAAACGAAATGTCAATTAAAGATGGAATATTTTTAAAGGATAAAAATCTAGAATTCTTGATAAATTACTTGATTGAGCATTGTAAATTTTATTCATAGGTGCAAATATTTAAAAAGGTCAAACCCCACATCAACGGTTGGAAGAATGAACTTAAGCTTTTTGCTACATCTTTACAATACATGACAGAGGAAAACGCCAAAAGACAATCAACCCGTTCTCACTCCCGCTTGGTCATGGTCTCTCAGAGTGCACATGGGACTGCGGGGATTGGTTCAAGTCGCGGGAAACTTCAGGTTATTGGTCAAATTTGCAGAAAAGTTGCGGTGATTGGTCAAAATTGCGAGTCGCACCAAATTTGCGGTGATTGGTTGAATTCGCGTGAATTGGCCCGATCGCAACATCGCAAAATCCTGGAGGGACTGACAAAAATAAGAATTTAACTGCTAAATGTAATTTACAAAATCCTTTCTCTCGATTACATGATTTTTGTGATCGTTACGAGGAGCAAAAATTTAAATTGCGATCAAAATTTGATTGATTTCACAGCCCTTGTCTTCATATCTACCCCTTATTGTTTGCTCTACATTTCCTACTTCCAACAAACCCATTTTTGAACTTGGCATTTATTTTGATCTCCACTACACACCTGCAAAGTCTCATGGTGGCCAAATCTGTGCACAGACATAAAAACACCTGGCAAAGTACTCAAAACTTCCTCTGTGGTAATTCCCACTACAGTAGGTCTTTCTAGGACCACATTATACAAACACACGCACACAGATTCACAAGGTGAAAACCATACCAGCACCCCACACACATTATATTGCACAATTGCTTTATCATTTTAAAAATTTTACCAAAGATCATTTCAATGGGGTAGACAAAGAAGCATTCTTATTTTTCACCTGTGTGTAGCACTCACAGGAGATTCAGCCAGCTCACAGTGCACTTTCCTGATGCACAATATACAAATAAAGCCCTAAAATGCCCAAAAGAAATCCCAGAAGATCTCAGTCAAACATGTTGAAATAAAGTCTGTGAAGCATGTTTCTATCAGATCGTCAATTGACTTTCCTCACTACATCTGCATCACAGGAAGAAAATCAAGTCAGTAACATAATTTAAAGCTCACAGACAGCAGGAGAGCATAAACTGACATGTGTGACTGTAATGTATGCTTTGGTTTTCAAAGTGCTCAAAAGATTCTTGCTAGTGTGGAAGCACAGTAAGAAGCTGCAGCAGACGGGGGAAGATTCTCACTATTGGCGCTTACCCACTGCTGGTAACAGCTCGACTCGCCTCGTCTTGACTCACCTCAGCATGGCTGGTCATCATAGCGACGCCACAGGAAACTGTTGTGACGTAATTTTCAATGCAACTCACAACCGCAATAAAGATATGAGTCAGGCTTTTCTAAGCATGACTGTAAATGATAGTAAATATTTAGTTGTTAGAGACTACGTTGAAAAATGGCAAAACTGTCATTTAACATTTTAATGCCCCTTGAAACTGATGTGTGATGGGTCCTCTACTAAAGTACCACCAAAAGCAGAAGGGAGAATTAGTGACTTGAGAAGTCAAACTTATTAGTTTTTTGACATGCATCACTATAATTTATTGCATTGCATGTGGTGGTGATCTAGCATTACAGAGAATTGCTTTCATTCAGTGCATTCACAATGACCCCAAATACTGCAAACATGGTGTCATGGACAAGCAGTGCTATGGACAAGCAGTGCTATATTTCCTCTTCACCCACATGATAGTTCCATTAAAGCCTAAAATAAGCATTCATTCCCGATAGGGCTGAACAATCTGGAAATATAATCTAATTGCAATTGTTAAATACGAATATTGTGATCATGATTTTGTATGCAATTTAAAAAAAAAAAAAGTTCCTCATCTGTATTATTATTGTTGTCATTGAAAAGTAAATGGGAATCTTACTGATCTACTGTCAGTAACAGTAAGTAGTAAGTAGCGTAACTCTCGCCAAAATGCAACCTAGGGTCTTTTTGTGAATGTACCAGAGTCAAACTTTAGTTTAAAAGCATATTTAGGACGGAAGCGCCACTTTTAAGATGTACCGTATTTTCGTTTTTCGGTCAAATGGCCTTTTGAATGTGAGTAGTAGGGGCACTTTCATGCTAGCCTCAAAATAGCTTTTTTTAAAACACTAAGAAGGCTCGACACAACATGATACTTTGCCTGAAGTATCACCAGGGTCTCTACACCTTAACTACACTGGTGCACAAGGGATATACTAAATCTGTGGCTACTTGTTTTGATATCGACTCGTTTTGACTGCCGAGGTGGTAGCGGCCGGAAACAACAAGTTGTTCAAAACTTTTGTAGTAAACTCTGGATACACAAACAATGTTGTCAACGCTTGAGTTCATGTGTAGAGCCCCTGGTGACACTTGGAGCAAAGTATCATGTTGTGTCGAGCCTTCTAGTGTTTTAAAAATAGCTATTTTGAGGCTAGCATGAAAGTGCCCCTATCACTCCCATTCAAAAGGCCATTTAACCAAAAAGACGGTAAATCTTAAAAGTGGCGCTTCCGTCCGAAATATGCTTTTAAACGAAAGTTTGACTCGGGTACATTCACAAAAAGACCCTAGGTTGCATTTTGGCGAGAGTTACGCTTTAACATTGGGACAGCGGTGCCCTAAAGGTTAAACATTTGAGCTTGGGACCGGGAAGTCACCAGTTCAATCCCCAGACCGGCAGGATAAAATCTGGGTGGAGAAAGTGAAAGAGCACCTCCCTCATTACCACCACTGAGGTGCCCCGCTCCAGTGTCCAGCAGATCAGACTGCGGTTGTACTGGGCAGCTTCCAGGTATGAATGTGCAGCTTCCAGGTATGAATGTGTAACTCTGTGAATGAGACAGGTCGTCGTTGCAAATGAGAAATTGTTCTCTATCGACTTACCTGGATAAATAAAGGTTAAAAAAAATAACACTGAAGTGCACACTGACTATGGCTCTACCACTCTAAACTATTTAGATAAGTCAAAGCCTCTTTGTAAACATGTTTTGTTCATCTACTCTCTCTGGAATATGTTGCATCTAAAATTTCCCTTGGGATGAATAAAGTATCTATCTATCTATCTATCTATCTATCTATCTATCTATCTATCTATCTATCTATCTATCTATCTATCAATCATGGATTGTAGGTGCATGTAAAACCTGCAGGGCAAGGTGTCTCTGACATTGGTTGGTTCAATTGTAGTCTGGATCAACGGAAGAACATTTCCAGAATAATTGCCTGTCATCCTGATGTCCCTTACCTTCCGCTCTCTGTGTTTTGCCGTTCTCAAAATCCCTTTGCTTCAGGAAACAACAGACTTCGATCTAGCAAGCTACACGCTGAAGTTTTGCCGTAATCTTCATTTAATATTGTGTGTGGTGTATTCGTTTATCGGTATGCAAATGTTTCACCAAAACAAGTTCATTCCCAAGACTATTTTGCAGATATTTAGCTCCGCCCCAAAATGATTGTGATTAGTTTCAAAAAATGCAAACAACCCAGAATGTATCTGTGGAGAAAGGTCTTGCAATACGAGACAAGCTACATTATGTTACATTTCATTTAGCTGCTGCTTTTATCCAAAGTGACTTAGAATTGCTACAATATATATATCAGAGGTTGCACGCCTCTGGAGCAACTAGGGGTTAAGTGTCTTGCTCAGGGACACATTGGTTGATGTATCATTGTGTAGCATTAAAAGAAGAACTAGGTTTAACACGGTGTTCTTTTATCGGAATAAAAAACCCATCTAAATCTACTGCTGATAGACGGGTCATTTACAGCGCAGTCTAGATGGGTCTTATTAAAACTAGAAGCCCATTATGAAGCCCAGACAACAATCTGCTGCACCACCATCAATGGAACGGTTAGTATCAAAGCCTTGGAAGAAGGTTAAGGCCTAAGTCCAATTCTATAGAGCCCTGAAAGAATTCCTTTGGTGTAAACATTAGTAATGCTTTCTACACCACCTATCTGTGTAATAATATTGAAGTTATTGTACTTTAGATTTTGTGAATTTCACACAATGATCCTAACTTATGAAAACACTGTGATGAGGCGAGGCTGTTGTTGTGAGATCCTCCAGCTAAACACATTTTCTACAAAGTTCTCAACTAGCATCAGATTACTGAACTGAACATAAAAACAATTTCCTGAATGGAGATGCCCTTAACTTGTTTGTTAAAAACACTGGAGAGCATCTCCAGTGTTTTTCACATAGTATGTGAAACTACAAAAAACTGACCTTACATTTGAATAATAACATTGATCGTTGAACGGACTATATTCTCTCTAGTCTTAATCACCTTGAGAGATTTAAAAATCTACTATGCAGCACTGAATATATAATTTGTTTAGTGGCACGTTAGAACACTCTCCATTAAGTATGGACATATTATAGGTATGTGCTTCTTTAAGTTTTACTCAGATTTATTTTTTAGGGAAAACACCTGCCCTGAACCAATATAATCAGTGCAGGAGTCAACAATGAGTACATTAGAGTCATGAGCTTCTGTATGTGCTCCCAGGAGATATTCAGTGCAAATGTCAGGACGCCTTTACAGAAACATCAACTTCTAACTTGAGTATGACTCTATATGTAGTGCAGTGAGGAAATGCCAGCACTTAGTCTGACGTCTGATGTGAGTCTATTAGATGGCTGTTGAAATGAAAAGGTTTGAGAAGCCCTGGTTGGCTTCTTGACAATGCAAATAACTGTTAGTTTAAGTCATATCCCAGATCTGTCAGGCTTAAGTTTGGAGAAATGTGCCTAAAATTATGCAGCAGACATGTAGAATATTTTTCATTTGATAAAAGAGTGCAGCCATGAAAAATACCTGTCTTGGTTTAAATTTTATACTCAGTGTTAACATCATAGCATCAATGAAAAGGCACAATATGATGCACAATATTTCTTATTCTGACAGACAGAGTTGACTATGATTATCTGACCTTAAAGCTACTTAAGGGGACGTAAAAAATAGATTTTAACAATCAGGTTATAGTAATCTCAGCACAAACTATATACAGTACATATTACGCAGCCCCTAATTTGGTACATGTGTGTTTTCTTGTCCATTCTTGGGCTGGGTGCTAGCGATCAATGTGGACCAATGACAAACGGTGAAAATGGGTAGAAATAACTGCGGCTAGCCAGCTAACTTACCTAATAAATATAGCTATTGTTAAAGGCCCTCTAAATCGAATTCGAGTATTTGTATCGCTCCATGTCAATCGAGGTAAGCTTATTAAGAAGCCAACATTAAAGTGCTAAAGGTATAAAGTGAAATTGGTAGACCATTACCTTACTATTAGACGAGTGTGTTAAGCATGGGTATTTGTGGAAAAAGCAGCATTTTTCTCTGACACGTCACATACCTATGTGCCGCTACGGCTCGGCTACTCAGGTACTTCTGGGCAGTCATGACACCAACGAACAGGAAATTATTGGACCTGGAGCCAGGTTTCTCGGTCGCCGGTGAACCGTTATCTTGAGGTGGCCACAGTACTCCGCCGTATTCCTCTCTGTGACCCCCGTTTAACCCACAGCCGGCAGGGTTTGCCTTTCGTTTTTGTCCAGCTTTCTTCAACTCGGTCGCCTTGGGTAAGATGAGTCTGGAAGCCAGAGTGAACCCGACAACCAGTCCCAACAGAACACTAAACCATGCTCTTCGGCTTCGACCTGCCATTCCCCAAAACTTCACCAGCACACTGTGTATCCTCGCTGTATCCTAAGTCAGCGCGTCTTAAAAAATAACCATTAACAAAAAAAAATTTAAAAAAATTGAATAAAACAACAAAAAACAGATAGGTAGTTGGGCTCCTATGGCTCAAGAAAAACCGGGCTCACACACACTCTCTCATAGTAGAAAAGCGCTTTTCTTCCAGTTGCCTACGTAGCATCACAGCAGTCTCCTTGAAACTGCCACCTGAACCGTTCTCTGCCGATGCTTCATCTGCTCATCAAACTGTCCCACTATAGACCATCGGCAAACTTCAACGCCGGTCGACAAATGCAGCAGTTTCTTTCTTTGCCTTAAATAGCGGCCCCATTCTCGCCATTATCTCGCCACTGGAAGAATGTCTGACTGTCGAGATCGCTGATCGCGAAGGGTTTAACAGTGGTTTTGACTCAACGGGCTTTCCGTAGAAGCGCTCTGACTGGGTCCGTTCCAAAGTGGGAGAGGCCGGAAGTACTTTTCTCTGTTCATTTTTTCTGTCATCACTGTTCTTCACGTGGCTTAATACAGAAGCACAGACTATCCCGGATAATGTAACGATCATATAAGTATACGCTAAGACTACCTGTTTCAATTATTTCAACTTTGTTTCCGAGAAAGTTTTATCCGTCATTTTAGGTTCTGAACTGCTTTAAATACTACAATACCCATGAGCCTCAGCCGCCGTTTCCATGGGAAGTATCCAGTCTGAGGCGCGGTAGCGATTTCAAAACACTTCGTTGTAGCAGTTGTTAACATAACACGGCGGCATAGTTGCTGAATACAACTAAAATTGACCCCAAAATTAAAAGTGAATTGTTATTAGATAATCCGTATTCGCAACAGCCTTTGACTTCCAATCGTGCGGCCTATGTGACAGAAATGTAAGCTTGGTGATTGGATGATGCCGAACTGCACCTTGGGAGTCGTAGTGTTTACCATTATTAATTACTATGACACCAGACGTGATGATCGGCCACTTCTTCACCAATAATAATAATAATTATTACTTTTATTTATATAGCGCCTTTCATGAAACCCAAGGACACTTTACATAATTACTGTGGCTAAGCTAAAGGAGGTTGCAGGCTGTGGTAAACAGGTGGTTTCAGGAGTTAAAAAAAAAAAAATGTCCACAGTAGTGGCGCCCGGAAAGCTGCTGGACAGCAAAAATTACTTTTTTTTATAGCCTGAGGTATAAAGAATTGATTTTGTTTATTTATTTTTGCTACGTTAGGCCTATCTAATATTCTACTTTGACTACACCTACGTAACAGAAAACATTACCAAAAACTATTGTCAAGTAGGCGTCCCCAAACGCAGCATGTGTCACAGCTCTCTGGTCTCGGGCTCCCCCATGTGGTTGTAGTTGGTAAAATCAGATACATTATGAAATTAAACATTTAAAACTTAATTTAAAATTTAATTATTTACAAATTTGGCAACACTGGACCTTCATCTGGTGGCCCTGTCTTTTTAGACAGCCCACTTTGTTTTTCTAGGGTCCCCTGACACATTAATCAGGCAAAACCAATCTAATTTTATGCTACATAAGTATATTTGTGACAACAGTTTGAAATGGTTTGCAGTCATGTTTTTTTTTTTTCCTTTCTCCAAGCTTCAATTGCAACAACAATCCTTATCAATTCTATCCCGAACATTTTAACTGACTTCACTGTACAGGCTGGAAGCCACAGATTTGCCACGTTTACTATAGATCACGCAAACTCAAAGGAGATGCAGGGTTTATGAGAGGATCGCAAAGTGTAGAGGCCACAAAGACTACAAAGCAACTGGGACTCTCAGAGAAGGTGAATTATCACCATCACCTGTTGTGAAGCAGCCGATGAATTGTGGGTTATACTGGGAAGAGAATCAGGCTTAATGTATGTACATCAAGTGTGTGTCGGCATTTATCAAAGATGGGTCTCAGTTGTCTGTTTTCTTGCTGGCACTTGCATTTAAAGTATAAGTCTGGTGATATTATATTATTTATAATTTAACCTTTATCTAACCAGTTGAGAGGCCCACTGATATTAAAAACCTCTTTACCAAGGGAGCACTGGCCAAGACAGCAGCAGGTGATATCCGTGAGACTTCCTGGATAAGTGTTTATAGCATTGTGCATCTGCAGGTGCTTGTGGATTCCCAGCTGGACAAATACCCAGTGACCAAATCTTTATTGCATAAAAACAGACATACCCTCCTTACATTTTGTTCAAAATGTTAATTAACTATATGCCCACCAGCTACAGCTGCTGTAGTAATATCAAGTCTAAAGCTATGGTGGTACACATTTAAAAAAAAAAAAAAAAAAAACACACTGACTGTGAAATTCATCAGCCAAACCTAATGGTTACATACCATTTACAGGAATGGCGTCATTACAAGCTTTCAATTCCAAAATGCATTTGTCCCTTAGCAATATGATTCATTATTATCACAGTATATTTGATGCTTAATAAGGCAGAGAGTTTAGAGAGTAAATAAACAAGCAGAAAGGATAGCAGGTATATGCTACCAACGATCAACACCCCCTGAAAGTATGGAGCAGGTTAAAAAAAATATATATATATTTGTCTAAAGCGTGGGTTTGGTGCTACTGTCAGCTTGGTTCAGTCAGTCAGTGTGCCCATCAGGATGTCAGAGGTCAAAAGGTCATACAGACCAATGTCTCTAACCTTCTTTAACCTCATCCACCAGATGACGGTCCTCTCCTGCCAGGTCTCCAGGAGCAGGAGCCTCCTCCCTGTCCAGTCAGGGGATTGTAGTCTGAAACACACACAAGATCAGAATGCTCACTGCTGACCCATCCAACACGGAGATGCACAGACGGAGCAAATATCTCCGCCATGGAAATGTGTCTGCGCATAAAAGATTGTTTTACTTGTGAAATCATGAATACAGTGAGTTATAAATGCAGACATGCGTTTTTGCAGGAGAAGCACTGATTTTTAAAGTGGGTCTATCCCCTGACGCGGGTGTTTACTGGTGGCACAGAGCATCAGAGGTACTGCTGTGGTCAGAGGTGAAATAGGCTTGAAACTTTTTACCAGAGTGAGAAGTGAAACACTTTATTCAGCCTGGTCTGATCAAAAGAGACCGTAGATAAAAATGAGCTTTAAGTCATCTCATGGTAACATTTAACAGTGCCTGATATTCATTCTTTAAAGTTTGTGTTTGTTTGTTTGTGCAATTATGTGCAATACTCGCCATCCCGCACTGAAATTCAGGCTCTGTTTACGTTTAATATTATACATGGTCACTTACAAATAAAATAAGTACAATACATTAAGTGTAAGTTCATTACAATTCTAGCTACATTGTGTAGATAAAAAGGACATGTCCGGTATTAAAAAAACAAACAAAAAAAACAGGAGGAATCCATCATAGTGTCTATTTAAAGCTGCAGTGTGTACCGACTGTGCTCCAGCTCCTGTCCTGTGAAGTACATACCTGCACCGCGAAGTGGCTTCTTGTCTGCCTTTGGTTTCAGCACTGTTGTTGATGAGCTGGCCTCTCCAGTGGCCTGTAGTGATAAGGATTGATCAGACACTACAGTGAGGGACTTAGACCATGACCACACGTATCCGTGTAAATGGGTTAGTCTTGGTTAACAGCCTTTACAACCTTTGATCAAATCACTGTTTAGAGACCATGTTGGTGACAACAGTTGTGTGATCAATAATACAAAAACACACAGTGATCTTAAAGATTCAGAGGAAACCAAATGTTCTTAAACCTGCTGACGCCAAACAGAGTAACGTTATCCGGAGGGGTGGCTGTTATTGTACCAGCAGATCAGTTTGAAGTACTTGAGGGAGTAATGGGACAATACAGAGCAGCCACAGTGATCACCTCCAACTCCTCAGCAAGCTTACCAACTGCTGCTGTGTGACAAACTACTAAATGGTATCATGACAAACTGAAATGTGAGCTAATGGTATCATTACATCCCTGGCAGTAAAAGAGAGGTAAAGATTTTTTTTTTATTATTTTGTGTTAACTTATAGAAAATTATTAATTAATTAATTAATTATTAATTTGAAATAAATCCTGTTCAATATGATTTGAAATGTTAAATGTTTTAAAATGTGTCCACAGTAGATTAAGGAACTGTAGAAAAAGACAGTTCCAGGTGATTAAACTCACCTGAGAAGGTTGTGCAGTTCCTTTGTAACTCTTTCCCTGTTGCATACACTCCCATATCTCTATTTTCTGCTTCCTCTTCTCTTCTTCTTGCTGTTCACAAAATACATCACGTATTCAGTTTAGGTCTGACATTATAACACTTATCAGTTCAATTTTCTAAGCACAAACGGACATTTGGAAAAACAGAAAAATGGGTTCAAATATCAAATTTTTCATTTTTTCCACCTTGACAAAATTTAAAAAAAAAATAATTATATCTTTAACCAGTTTTTCCAATTTTCTGTTTTTATTCAAAGGATCAGAAATTGAGAAAATTACAAAATTGTGTCTGAGCTCCAATTATTCAATACTGCAATGGTATTCTCTTCCTCTACTTTGCGGAATATACAGGTCATTAACTGCATATGGACCAAAAAAAATAAATAAATAAAAACACAACAAAAAAACTGATAAACTTTGGAGTCAGAGGTGCTTGCAACTGATGGTTTCGAGTGGGGGGCGGGGCGTAGCTAGGCGGAACGAGGGAGAGAATATCATTGCAGTATTGAATAATTGGAGCCCAGACGCAATTTTGTCATTTTCTAAATTTCTGATCCTCTGAATAAAAACAGAAAATTGGAAAGACAGTTTAAAGATGCAATTTTTTTAATTTGTCAAGACGGAGAAAAATTGGATATTGGAACCAATTTTTCCAAATGTCCGTTTGTGCTTAGAAAATTGAACCGATAAGCGTTACACTGACCACCATCATCTTTCTTTTAAACATGTCATTTCACTACTGCACCTGTTTCTGTTTCTCTCTGAAGATGCTAGCTTTGGCATCAAGCTCCTCTTGCATCTTTCTCCGAGCTGCTTCCATGGCTTCTTGTCTTCTTGCCACTAACACGGCATCTTAATGAAGAAGAAAAAAAAAACTGACATTTAGCCCTTCACTAATAAAAAGTGAATCACAATGACAAAACTCTTAGCCGATAGCTAATAGACAATCTAGCATCGAGTTGATCAGGTTATTGATTGTGGCCTGTGGAATGTTGGTCCACTCCTCTTCAATGGCTGTGCGAAGTGTCTAGATATTGGCAGGACCTGGAACACACGGTCGTATACGCCGATCCAGAGCATCCCAAACATGCTCAGTGGGCGACATGTCTGGTCAATATGCTTGCCATGCAAGAACTGGGATGTTTTCAGCTTCCAGGAATTGTGTACAGATCCTTGCAACAAGGGGCCGTGCATTATCATGCTACAACATGAGGTGATGGTCGTGGATGAATGGCACAACAATGGGGCCCAGGATCTCGTCATGGTATCTGTGCATTCAAAATGCAATCAATAAAATGCACCCGTGTTCATTGTCAATAACATACGCCCGCCCATACCATAACCTCACTGCCACCATGGGCCACTCGATCCACAACATTGACATCAGCAAACCGCTCACCCACACGACGCCATACACACTGTCTGCCATCTGCCCTGTACAGTGTAAACTGGGATTCATCCGTGAAGAGAACACCTCTTCAAAAGTGCCAGACGCCATTGAATGTGAGCATTTGCACACTCAAGTTGGTTACGATGACGAACTGCAGTCAGGTCGAGACCCCGATGAGGACGACGAGCATGCAGATGGGCTTCCCCGAGACGGTTTCTGACAGTTTGTGCAGAAATTCTTTGGTTATGCAAACCGATTGTTGCAGCAGCTGTCCGGGGGGCAGGTCTCAGACGATCTTGGAGGTGAAGATGCTGGATGTGGAGGTCCTGGGTTGGTGTGGTTACACGTGGTCTGCGGTTGTGAGGCCAGTTGGATGTACTGCCAAATTTTCTGAAACGCCTTTGGAGACAGCTTACGGTAGAGAAATGAACATTCAATTCACGGGCAACAGCTCTGGTGGACATTCCTGCAGTAGAATGCCAACTGCATGCTCCCTCAAAACTTGCGACATCTGTGGCATTGTGCAATCTGATAAAACTGCACATTTTAGAGTGGCCTTTTACTATGGCCGGCCTAAGGCACACCTGCGCAATAATCATGCTGTCTAATCAGCATCTTGGGATGCTATGCCACACCTGTGAGGTGGATGGATTATCTCAGCAAAGGGGAAGTGCTCACTAACACAGATTTGGATAGATTTGTCAACAATATTTGAGAGAAATAAGCCTTTTGTGTACATAGAAAAAGTCTTAGATCTTAGAGTTCAGCTCATGAAAAATGGGGGCAAAAACAAAAGTGTTACGTTTATAATTTTGTTCAGTGTATTTTAGAAAACAGAATAGGGGCAATAGTCTGGAAACACAAATATGTTTCCACAGACTGGTGCTACAGTAGGCAACACCTGCATCATCACCTGTTTTGAACTAGTGTAAAGTATATGTAGCATGATACACTGAATGAGATTATGTTTGATTCCATTGACTCATATTTTCTTGAGCTAGCGTTGTCTTGGTAACTTTGTAGCATGTATGTAAACAGGTACTGGGAAGTGCTGGGGCCCGTTTCAGGAAGGAGGTTTAACAAACTGAGTCTAACCCTGATGTCGGAGTTGATTTACCCTGAGATGGGAAACTGAGTTTTCGGTTTCAGAACAGCTGATAGGAGTTGGTTAAATCAACTCAGAGTAGGTTCACGCGCATGCACCACCACAATAAAAAGGTAGCATGAATGGAGCCATGATAATGCAATTCACCATGGTAACAACCACAAACAAACCGGTCTGCGGAAATACTCATGCGCACATACAGCGAGTTTGAACATGTATTTCGTTAAAAAAGCTACACAGCGGCTGCTGCAAAAGAGAATTTGCGTGGGAGAAAATTGCTGCTAGAGTAAATGCGTTCCATATCCCAATATAGTGTATTAATATCATATTTAATCATTAGTAGCCTATACTATTACTGGTGAAATGGAATTGAACCTATAATGTATTTCATTTAGGTGCAATACTGGGGGCAAAAAAGTCCTAGGCCTACTAATCCCATTCTGAGGCTGCACCATCATTAACAAAATTATAATTCATAATCTTTTATTTCAAAAGGGTTTACATCATGCACCTGCAATAGTGTGGAACTCCTTTACTGGTTTGTGTCCAGGAAACTCTACAAAAACGTGTAAAACACATTTCAGAGTGAGTCACACTCTTCTGACGGCGCTTTGCTATACAGTGGCTTTACTGATATGCTCCGCATCACCAATGTTGTAAAGGAAACTGCCGTTTGCAAAGAAAAACGTAATGTGACACAAATAATCCGCTTGGATGTAGAGCATGTCCACGATGGGTGATGTTAGTGATAGGAGGGCGGATAAGGTTATGTAGGCTACATAACTGATAGACGATAAAAGAAACGATACTGCTCAAATAGGAAGTTATCTGGAAATTAAAATGCGTCGGGGCCTCAATATCATCTCCCGACATACTCTATGTTTAAAACCCTGCGAAGTAATACAGCTTCTTCATCAACTGGATCGTCGACAAAAGGAAATGCCAGGTTTTTAATAAACCAACACTGCAGATAACAAATGTTAAAATGCGCTAAAATGTGCCCGATACAGACTGAATGAGGAAATGAAAGAGCACTGTGTCAGAGTTAGGAGACTGAGAGAAACTTGAGGTTTATTGAAGAAAACCTGCTCCCGATCAGGTTAGCCTCACAGGCTCAGTTACCTCTCTTTCTGAAACAGAAAACCTAGAGTCTCCCTCATCTCAGGGTTAACAAACTCAGAGTTTTCATTAAACCTGCTTTCTGAAACGGACCCCTGGTGCTGACCTTGCGGTGTTTGTGGGGGGGAGCTGCGAGAGCTCTGGCTGGATCTCCTCTTGCTCAGGTGCTGGATGACCAGGTAGACCAGAACAGTCACAACCAGCAGGTACCATCCATACTGGGACAGAAGCTCTCCTACTGTGGGGGGCAGGAGCAAACACATCATGCATCTTCTTTTAAAAACAACTTTATTTGACAGATGCCAGATTAAAAAAAAAAAAAAAAAAAAGGAGATTTACAATTAAGTTTTAATAACTCTGATCACGTTAATAAAAAGAATATGGGATGACAGAAAATATTGGGTAAATATGAGTAAATAAGATAACAGTTTTTGAACTTAATAAAACCAGTTCCTTACATGGATTAATATGATATTCATTATTTGGTCTGATATTCATGATTGGTTATCATTAAAAATTGATAACCTACTGACATTTACTACAATATAATTTATTTTATAGACAACTTGGATGCAAACACTTCAAACAGGTCATTATTTTGGGTAAATATCATAATCATACCTATAAAGAGGAAAGGTTGTACTCCCTCTTTCACTGTGTTAATTTGTAATTTTGCTTACTACTTTAAATCGCTGAAAGGAATGGTAAATATGAATAGAAAATCTCAATCTCTGCGTTCCAGAAACAATTTTTAGCCCGTAAGTTACGACTTCAAGTCACGTCTCACGATATGGTAGCGTTCCAGGCAAAGTCACAAGCTGGCTAACTAAACAATGTGCCGTTGGTAGGGTTCAGGTTAGCTAGCGGCTACCTAACATTGACGTTAGCTAGCGCTAGGTGATACTAGAGATTTCTAGTCGGCGACATATTTGGGGCTTCATTTAATAAACATAACCTGTAGTAGTACACAATCGTATTTGTATTGCTTCGATTACAACTTTATCTTGCCTATTTATGTCTATTTATTTCTATTTTTCTCTTATTACTATTAATCACCGGCGGCTGTACAGTATCAACAGGTGTCGCCATTGTTTTTTATGTGTGTGTGTGACGTCAAAAACTGTAACTGGGAGTACAACGATCTGGTACGAGTTCACGGGTAGCAAGTTACGGTTTGACTGCCGTTCCAGGGCACTTTCACGAGTAGAAGGTTGTGAAAACACGGGTTACGATTTGCCTGGAACGCAGCATAATCATAATAAAGTGTCGCTTGTCTTGCACTTCTATGCTCTTTGTCTGCCTGAATGTTTCTCTTTTTTTGTTTGGTTGTCATAAACTCAACCTTTTGGCTCTAGTATAATTTACTATACTATGCTTTATTATAATTTTATAATAAAGCGTTATTTACACAATTGTAGATTCAGTTCCATCCTTCATCTTTGTATATTTACAAAGTAAAGTTTGTATTCTTCCGGAGAGGGTCACATGATTCGGGCGTGACAAATTAGATAAGGGCACGTCGTGACTTATCCAAAACGTCGTTTCGACCTTATATATGGTTTCGACAGATCTTCGTTTCTGCCGTCCTTATAATAATAACACATCATGGTTTCAGTTCAGACAAACGCAACCCCGGAGTTTACACAAGTAAAACTGGGTCAGCAGCTTTTTCAAATGTCATGTTGCTCACAGTACCGAGTACCGTATGTTGGCAAAAGACGTACGTGTTGGTTTTAGACTCCAAATAACGTGAACATCTGATGTAACGTTATTTCAAAACAAACAGTGCTAACTACGAAGCACGGTTATTGTTACTCAAAACACTATTTATGTTAGTTAAATCAGAATTAACGTATCCTATATTAAATTAATTGGTCTTGTTATCATGCCACATTACCAGTTAGGCTTATGGAACTCAGATCCTGGTTTTTGAGGGGCGCCTTCTCCACCTGGTAGAGCGAGCCATCGTCATTGACATCTGTAATCTCCACATCATCCATATCAGACTAAAATAAAAGCCGTCCGTTTAGGGCACGAAAACGTATCTCCCGTCTGGCGTTGCAAACCTTAGCTCCTTCCCATGTCAACCATATTTGTTAGAACTGGCTGCTTCTTTTGATTTTATAGCGGATTGCGACAGTTACTGCGCATATACCGCCACCCACTGTACCGGAGTATGTAATGAGATATTGTCCCTGGATTACTTTACATCGTAAGGTAAATAAATAAAAAATCGCATAGCTTTAATAATAATTAAAGGGAAACAAAACAAAAGAAGCAAGTAACAGCTTAATACTCATGCATATTCCCATCTCAATCAAATATTCCACAACCGGTTTTTTGGGTGTCCGGTACCCCATCTCCTCCTGTTGCTCCCAGAATACCAGCAAGATCCCATTCCTGTGTCATCATGGAAAAACGTGGTCCTGGAGGGACCTTCTGTAGGGGACTACCACAGAGGCAGCTTTGAGTACTTTTAAGGTGCGGCCAGACTTGGTCACAACCGTGCAAGATGCAGTCACGAAACTTAACAGGTCTGAAGTTGACTCCAAAGTTGAGCTGGAGAACTGGGGTC
The DNA here is from genome assembly GCF_010015445.1 of Perca fluviatilis. Classification (NCBI taxonomy): domain Eukaryota; kingdom Metazoa; phylum Chordata; class Actinopteri; order Perciformes; family Percidae; genus Perca; species Perca fluviatilis. Next base: position 10,241,681 of record NC_053114.1, read on the forward strand.
TCATTTATAAATGTGGCGTACGCACAAAACGGGGCTGAAAATGCACGCCACTTCCCACGCAAAGGTTGTGATTTATAAAAAAACAAACTTGACGGGAGAATGTGCGGTCCTCCACGCAAACTCTGACCCATGCGTACGCCCATTTTGGAGAAAAAATAGGAATTGGCGACGCAGATGGTGAGGTGGTGAACTGAAGTCAGACTGCAGAAAGTACATGTGGGAATAACAATTACTCTTTTATGTTTAAGTAGTAATGCCTCACGCACGTTTCTTCACACCATATCATGAAGATTAAATCCAGCAGTGTTATTTGCGCTTGTACTGAGTGATAATTGTTCCATAAACACCTCCAACTCAAATCTTAAATCAAAACTCGTTCTTAATATTTAATCAGCGCCGTCACATTGTCCGCTACGGAGCGCAGGAGGAGGGGGTGGCCCGACTGCATCGAATACAGGATAGCATAAAATACCCTGGCATTAGATAATGCCAGAACACAGTGTAAATAACTAAATATATGTCTTTAAAACTGTGCATATATCATCAAATGTCAAAGTCTGAAAATACAGCCGTTAAGCTCTCGCGCAATCGTTACACTTAATGTCCTCATTATCGGTCCAAACTTTAATACTGTTCATAACAAAACCTGCATGAAGAAAAGTGTGTTTGCTTATTTCACTTTATTTCGTCTTCAAATTGTATCTTGGGGTGGGAGATACCACTAGTTGATGCTCTGATTTTAGCAAGGTGTTAACAATCCCAAATTGTTGTAAACATATAAATACTGCGGTGAACCCGTGCGTAATGCTGCATGATGGCACTGCTGGCCCTGCAGGAGGACTGGAATGGAAGAATCAGGAGAGAAAGAGACTTTAGGGACCATGATGATGACTGGCTAATATGCCGATTTAAATTCCCTAATATAGCTGTAATAGTAATATAGCTGTGTTCTTGGATCTATGTACTGAATTGGGTCCAGTAGAGAGGGCAACGCACCGGAACTGTGCCATATCCCGGTCCAAATACAGGTCCTCGCCACTCTGGGGGAAACCGGCTGTTTCCAGAGGGAAATGTCAGACAGCTAAGTGTTTTTTTAAATAAATATATATAATCTTCAACTTTATCACTAAGGCTTGTTTGGATATAATAGTTCTGTTGAATACGTCTGGTAGGGGAGAGTGGGGTAAGATGAGCCAGTTTTTACTTATGTGGATCTCCAGGCAAGGGAAATTGAGACAGAAGTACAATGAAGACATCTACTGTTAATTTGGGATGTTGCCTATCAACTGAAAATATAAAAAATGCACCTATGACAAAGAGCCTTGAAAATATGACCTCAGAAAAAAAAGTGTTTTGAACAGTTTTGAACTTGTGAAAAGAAAAGAATAGTTTGAACTTCTAGACCTCAGCACAATGAAAATGACTATTGGACATTCCATCCATCAAGGTTGCAGGGAAATATGAGTTGTTGCTCCCTCCTTGCAGTTCCTCCAACCTTTTGAGGTTTAGGAAGCTTCTTCAGCACATCATTCAGTGGGACAGATCCCACATCATTTTCTTTGAATGCAAAGGTTGTTTTGTCTTTGCCAGTGCTCCCTCGGATTCTTCTGAGGAATCTTGCATTAACTTCATTGCCCTCAAGGCTCTCAACCAAGCCAATATAATGGTAACTGTTGCATTTGGTCACAAAATTCACAATGATAAAGTCACCAACTGACAGATCTGAAATGTCTGGTTCACTACTCTCATCCTGGGAGCTCTCACACTCTGAAGTGTCATCAAGTGGGATGGGAACATCACTCTCCTTAGAGCTGCTGTACACTGGGGTTTTCTTCTTGGTTTGTTTCTTCTTGGACTGTCCTTGTTCTTTGATGTTTGTTACATGTTTCCCCTTCAGTTTGTTTTTTCTCTTTTCATGTTTCATTTCTATTGCCTGCTTTTCAGGTGTATCAGTCAGGATCCTTGTCTTCACCCGCTTTCTCTTTGTCTGTGCTCTAGGCTGCTGAGTTTTGGGTAAGGGTAGAATTTCAGTGGGAGACACATATTCAGGGGAGTTGAGGAGTGAATCTGTCCCACATGTTGTAGAACACGTCTGGGAAGGCAACTCAGCAGAGGTGGAGGCTGAAGCCATGGGTGGATCTTCTTCAGAAGTAGACAACACATCAGGATTTGGCCTATCTGACACCATGGATGGTTCAAACTCTGCATCAGAGAAAATATCTCTGTTGTAAGGAAAAATCCCTGTGGACCTGAATCCAGAAGATATATTCCGTGGTGTCATTGCCGACATGAAAGCCTCGTTCACACATACAGGGATGTGGTATATGCTGGCTGTTTTGCCTGGGTTAGATCTCATTCAACCATCAAGAGCTCTGTTGTAATAGGTCTTGAATGGACCATAGACACTCTTGTCCAGAGGCTGCAGGCGATGAGATGTGTGGGGTGGAATTGTGAGCATAACAATCCCCTTACTCTTTGCTAAATCCAGTGCCCTCAGTGAAATATGGGCCTCGTGGTTATCAAGGAGTAGCAGTATGGGATGGTCAGAGGAGCACTTGGTATGCTGAACCAGATGTTCAAGGAACTCAGCAAAGGTATCTTCATTGATCCAGCCAGATCTGGTGGAAGAACCAATTGATCCTGGAGGTGCTCCTGTAATGAAATGGTCTTTGTATCTAACCCTTGGAAAGATGAACATGGGAGGCACTGCATTCCCAGTAGCATTGACTGCACAGACCACAGTCACAAGCTCTCCTCTTTCGGCAGATGTGATGGCCCCCACTTGTTTCTTTCCCTTCTCCGCCACAACTTGCTTTGGTGTCTGCACTGTTGTGACACCTGTTTCATCAACATTTTAAATCATGTTTGGAGGGAATTTAAACCTATAAAACAAAGAGAAGAGCCATGATGAAAAAAATCAGAATTGTTAAGCTTTTCAAGCAATGCTAAAATCATACTAAACAGCCCTGAATACATATCCTGGTAACTGTGGCTGATAAGTAAACACATGCCAATTTCTTGTACAGTAAATGTACTTTACTCTTGTATCTTGCTAAAGTTGCCATTAAATTGTATTATTATTATGGAATATATTAATTCTGTCACCTGTCCATCACTTTTGTTGAAGGCTGTAGCTCTACCCAAAGATGTTGCTTCAGGCATACGACAGGAGAGATGGTGGCATGCCATAAAGTTCTTGAACCAATCTCGACCTAACAGAATATAATTAATTCTATTTAGATACTGTAGCATGAAACCACAGACATCAGTCTTTCCTGTCTTAATGAATAATGTAATTTCCTGCACACCCTACCCGCTAGACCCTTTTCTTTCCAGTTGTTGGGGACAGGGATGTTGTTTTTCTGTGCAAACTGGAATGCCAGTTCACAGCATTTCTTTGGAGTGAGGCCATGGAACTGCTCAGCCAACTTTTTGATGTGATCGGCAAGCTCCTTTTCCACTTCTTCTGTGAAAACCTTCTTGGCTTCTGCTGATCCACTGTACCCTACAGTTTTGACTTTCTTTACCTCCTTCTTTTTTATGTACCTCTGCAGTGTTGACCTGTCAATGTTTCTGTCCTTAGCCACTGATCTGATGGATTTTCCGCCCTCAACATCAATGGCTGCTCTCTCCATCTCTTCTAAGGGTGTTGAGCCCCAGTTGGTTCTTCTTTTGTAGGTTCTTGGCATGATAGCTTTTATGCAATGTGTAATATATGGTTAGCAGTTGTGTAATACTATATTTAAAACAATGTTATGCTTAAAACATAACTTAACTTCAGTGCCTTAAGTAAGGGGTAAGTTGAACCACTGGTTCAATTTACCCCACATCATCTGGCTCACTTTGCCCCATAGTCACCATTTTGTTAAAAACAGCCTAGCTTAGCAATTCAGGCTAACCTTTAGCTTAATGATTCACATGGTTTTATATGTAAATGGACTGTTTTTATATAGCGCTTTTCTAGTCTTAACGACTACTCAGAGTGCTTTTAACATAGTACAGGAACCATTCACACACTGTGGCCGAGGCTGCCGTACAAGGTGCCACCTGCTCATCAGATAAACACTCACACACATTTACACTCCGATGGCGCAGCATCGGGGGCAACTCGGGGTTCCGTGTCTTGCCCAAGGACACTTCGGCATGGAACTGCAGGGCCAGGGATCGAACCACAAACCTTCCAATTGGCAGGCAACCTCTCTACCACTTAGCCACATGTAGTCACCTACATGGTGACAAATCACCAACATGTACCATACACAACTTTAAACCTAGATAAATTTGCTTTGGCACTATCGCTAGTATACCTGCAATGCAGAAAATTAACTTTAACAAGCAAAAAAGTGTTTTTGTGAAGAAAAAAAACTTACCTCTTGTCCAATGTGCTTCTCCTCTTCACAGCAAAATAGAAATGATGGAGTTCTTCAGAATGTATGGTCACATGACACCAAATGTGCATAGTATCTTAGAAACAGGGGGTGGGTCAACTTACCCACTGGCTCATCTTACCCCACTCTCCCCTATAGCGAAGCTGGGTAGTCTATAGATCCGGTTTCCCTACATTGTGCGACAACAGGCCGAAATTATAATTCAATTGGCAGCAATTCCCGAGCGTCTGAGAGGTTTTTTCTTTTCTTTTTTTTCTCCGCCAGTTGTCATGATTCGGCATGATTCGGTGTAACGAAAGAACAACTGACAAGGTCATTAACATACTGATCAGCATTCACGAGGTGCTTTGCATTGACTATTTATGGTTAAAAATGGGTGTGTACAGGGCAAGATAAGAGGCTGATCCACGTACGCACGCTTGTAGGAAATCTCTGATTTATAAAGGGAACATTACTTTCAGGTGTGTGTACACACGGTTTTATAAATCTGACTTTTTTTGGTGTACGCCATTTTGGGCTTTTGGGCGTACGTACACTTTTAGTAAGGATCCTACACATATTATAAATGAGACCCCAGGGGCCTCATTTATAAAACCTGTTACGCAAGAAAAAGTTGCGTGAAGCAGGGTGAAATTTGTCGTCGCAACATTCCTCGCAATAGTCGGGATTTATAAAGAATTTCCATGCGTAAAAATGTTCCCAGTTTTCCGCAACCTTTTGACCACACGTGTGATCGTGCGTAATGCTCCCAAGGTTTTGTAGACTGCGTTTTAGTGAACTCTGATGGTATGCCCGTTTTCCAAACCTAACCCAGTTTTTGTTTTCCTGAACCCAACAATCCCGTTCTTGCTAAACCGACCCAGAGCTGGTCGCGGCGCCCGGCGAGTGGCTGCAACGGGGAGAGGCAGGGGCTCCTCCCACACCGTGCAGCGGAGGAAATGCGCTTTTCCTCCGCTGCTGTGTGTGTGTGTGTGTGTGTGTGAGAGAGAGAGATTGTAGGTCTGTTGTCTTTCTGCACCTGCTATTCCCACACAAAGTTACCAAATTGTACATTGGTAACACTTTATATAATGTTGGTAACACTTTATATATATATATATATATATATATATAATAAGATTTAACAGAAATATTAAATCCAAAAAAGCCTTAGTGATAAAGTTGAAGATTGTGGTATATTAGATCGAGCACTCGGTGCTCGACTACGTTGCACTGTCAGTGTTGTTACAGTGTGCTCGGGAAGTGTTTACTGCCCTCTGTTGGTTGGAGTCATGTACAAGTAAAGACGTGCTCGTACTGCAGCCTTGCCTCCGTGTGTATTATTAAATACATTAATAGCAGTCTAACCCACGAACAGTAATACTAAAGTAGTATGTGCGTAAAGCTACAACATGGTGTCAGAAGATGGTGTTACGGAGCAAGCCGAGGACAGTACTGTGAGCAAGCTTATTGAAGGTTAGCAAGCTAGCTAACTGAAGATTAGCCGACAGCTAACAGACGGCGCGAACATGGAGCAATTCAAACCACCGTCACCGCTGATACTCACCGGCAACATAGCTGAGAACTGGCGCAGATGGGAGCAACGGTTTCGGCTGTATATGGTCGCTTCAGGTGCGTTGACCTCAGAAGAGACGGTCAAAGTGGCCATTCTCCTTCACACTGTTGGCGAAGAGGCACTAGAAGTGTACAACACACTCACAAATACCGCAGCCGGGGACAACGCAACGATGGAGGAAGTTCTTAAAGCATTCAAAGATTACTGCAGCCCACAAAAGAACGTTGTTTTCGAGCGTCACCAATTTTGGTCACACACAATGTCAACAGGAATAGCGGTGGACAGATTCATCACGGAGCTGCGCCAGAAGAGCAAAGATTGTGAGTTTGGTCGAAATGAAGATGACATGATTAGGGATAAATTAGTCTTCAGCATAAATGACACTCGTCTAAAAGAGAGACTGCTACGTGATAATGAGCTCACTCTGCGCAAGGCCATAGACATTTGTAGATCTGCAGAGCTTGCAAAAACACAAATACAGGCAATGCAGACTCCTGTCGCTCACGACACCTCAGTGGATGCATTAAGGAAAGCAACAGGGCAAACACGAACGGGTAGCTGGAACAAATGCAAAACAAGCATCAAAAAGCTAGCAACAATTGTCTGCCATAAATGTGGAAACAAGCATGAGCCTCGTCAGTGCCCAGCTTATGGAGCAGTGTGTCACAAATGTGGAAAAAACAACCATTTCTCAAAGGTATGTAGAGCAGGCACTAAAAAAAGCAGCAGCAGCTATAAGACAAAAACTGTAAATAATATAGAGAGTGAAGTGGATTCTTTATACATTGGCATGGTTCATAATGACGACAAAGAAACAGCACGCCAACCAAAAGGCACTGTGTGGCATGAAACAGCCATAATCAGAGGCGTAGCGATTAATTTCAAGCTCGACACAGGTGCCGATGCAAACGTACTTCCCATGTCCATGTATCGGCAGCTACCAGGTCCCATGCAGATGAGGCCCACACAGACTGTGTTGATTGCCTTCGGTGGAGCCCGTGTGCCCGCAGATGGTGTTGTGTCTCTAAATTGCCAGACAACCAGAAGTGAAGCAGTGCTAGACTTCCATGTGACTAGCCAGGCAGACAAGCCAATTCTGGGCGGAGACGCATGTGAGGAGCTGCAGCTGGTGAAAAGGGTCGAGGCACTCACAGTAAAGTTGCCGCAGCCAGGTAAACCACCATCCACCCAAGAGGAGCTGATAGAAAGGTACGCAGATGTTTTCACAGGACTGGGTGAGTTTCCTGGAGTCCACCACATACACATTGACCCAACCGCCACACCTGTGATTCATGCCTGCAGAAACGTACCCCTCTCTATCATGGACTCACTGAAAGTGACACTGAAAGACTTACAGAAAAGGAAGGTGATAACACCTGTCAATGAGCCAACAGAATGGGTGAACAGTCTTGTTGCTACAAAGAAAAAGAACGGTGCTCTAAGGGTGTGTTTGGACCCTTGCGACCTGAATCAGGCAGTCAAACGCCAGCACTACTCCATCCCTACTCCTGAAGATGTGCGCAGCAGACTAGCTGGGAAATCCATCTTCTCCATCCTAGACGAAAAGGATGGATACTGGCAGATCAAGCTAGATGAGCCATCGTCAAAGCTATGCACCTTCAACACGCCGTGGGGTCGGTTCCGCTTCCTCAGACTCCCATTCGGGATCAAGTCTGCCAGCGAGGTGTTCCAACAAAAGAACTGTGAGACCTTCGGCGATATCCCAGGTGTGTACATCATAGCTGATGACATGATAATTGCAGCGTCATCAGAGCAGGAGCATGATGTAATCCTGCAGAAAGTGATGGAGAGAGCAAAGGCAGCAAAGGTGAAGTTTAACAGAGATAAAATCCAGTTCAAAGTCGACACAGTAAGATATATGGGGCATGTCATCACGGCAGCAGGCCAGAGGGCTGACGACACAAAGATTAAAGCGATTGTTGACATGCCAGCCCCAGAAGACAAACAAAGTCTCCAACGCCTGCTGGGAATGACAAAATTCCTAGCGCAATACATACCAAATGAAGCCTCACTCACGGCGCCCCTCAGACAGCTGCTTAAGAAGGATGTAGCGTGGCAATGGTGCTCACACCACAGCGCAGCGCTACAGACACTGAAATCTACCCTCACGCAAGCTCCAGTGCTGAGGTATTATGATCACAAGAAGCCACTAACGCTACAAGCGGACTCCTCAAAAGATGGACTGGGGGCCTGTCTGCTGCAGGAAGGTCGCCCAGTGTGCTATGCCTCACGAGCGCTCACAGACACTGAGAAAAGGTACGCACAAATAGAAAAAGAGTTGCTCGCCATAGTGTTTGCCGCCAAGCGATTCCACCAATATGTCTATGGTAGACCAGTCACTGTGCAGTCTGATCATAAGCCTCTGGAGGTCATCGTGCGCAAGCCGCTAAGCAAAGCACCAGCACGGCTGCAAGGAATGCTGCTACAACTGCAGAGGTATGATCTCAACATCACATACACACCAGGCAAGCACATGCACATTGCTGACACCCTCTCACGTGCTACAGCGAGCAGGGACGGTGAAAATGTTGACGAAAACCCCTGTGATGAGAGAGTTGTGTATACCTTGGACGCCACGGACGCCCTGAGTGAGGAAACACTCATACAACTGAAAGAGGCAACCGCAGCAGACGGCGTGTTACAAGCTGTGTGTGAAAAACACACAAAAGGTTGGCCTACGAAGAAGCGTAGCCTAGAAAGGAAACTACACAGCTACTGGCCGATGCGGCAAAACATCAGCATACAAAATGACTTCATTACCTCCGAACTTCATTATCTAGAGATATAGCTACTCTGGATGGTGTTGCCCTGGCCTCCAGCACCACTGTTAGAAATTTAGGAGTTATCTTTGATCAGGATATATCCTTTAATGCCAATCTAAAACAAACCTCAAGAACAGCCTTTTTTCATCTTCGTAACATTGCCAAAATTAGGAATATCCTGTCTCAAAACGACGCTGAAAAACTAGTCCATGCATTTGTTACTTCCAGGCTGGACTATTGTAATTCCCTACTGTCAGGTTGCTCAAATAAGTCTCTTAAGACTCTCCAGCTGATCCAGAATGCTGCAGCGCGTGTTCTCACAAGAACTAAGAAAAGAGATCATATTTCTCCTGTATTAGCTTCTCTGCATTGGCTTCCTGTTGAATCCAGGATTGAGTTTAAAGTCCTTCTCTTGACCTACAAAGCTCTAAATGGTCTAGCACCATCATATCTAGAAGAGCTCCTAATACCCTATTGTCCTACTAGAGCACTGCGCTCCCAGAATGCAGAGTTACTGGTGGTACCTAGAGTCTCTAAAAGGTAGAATGGGAGCAAGAGCCTTCAGTTATCAGGCTCCTCTCCTATGGAACCAGCTCCCGATCTGGGTTCGGGGGCAGAAACTGTCACCTCATTCAAGAATGAACTTAAAACTCTCCTATTTGATAAAGCTTATAGTTAGGGGGTGAGGAGTTGCAGTGTTCACCTAACTGGCCCAACTGCTTCTCTTCATAATTGTTAGATTAATAATACATAACAAAGTAGAGGGGGAGGCAGGCCAGCCAAGCCAGATCCGGCAGGGGGAGAGTTCTAAGCCCGAAAAAGCTACCTCTCCTTATGACCTGTCTCTCTTAGTTACCTGTTATAGTTACGCTGTTATTAGTCCTAGACTGCCGGGGGACTTCCTTCCTTTGACACACTGAGCTGCTCTCTCCTCTCCCTTTCTATTACTGTTTCTATTACTGTTACTGTTTCTATTACTGTTACTATTACTATTACTATTTGTGTGCAGCCCGTCCCAGAAATGCTTGTTACTAATCCTAGCTTCTGGGGAGTTTACTCCCGGAGTCCTTATGTTTTTCCCCCAGCGTATTTCCTTGGAGAAACGTTGGCACCAAGACCCTGGTTGCAGCTGTCGCCGTGGTCCTGCTGCACTCCCTGCTGAGCTCAGCGATGCCCTGCAATGTCATGCTGCGTCCTGCTGAACCCTGCAGCTTCCCGCTACATCCAGTCACTGTTCCATTATTAATGTGACTACTATCGCCACTGTTCATCACACCCCCAACCCGGCGGTCAGACACCGCCTACCAAGAGCCTGGGTCTGTCCGAGGTTTCTTCCCAAGAGGGAGTTTTTCCTCGCCACTGTCGCACTGCTTGCTCTTGAGGGAATTACTGGAATTGTTGGAATTGTTGGGGCTTTGTAAATTATAGAGTGTGGTCTAGACCTACTCTATCTGTAAAGTGTCTCGAGATAACTTATGTTATGATTTGATACTATAAATAAAATTGAATTGAATTGAAATTGAATTGACATTGTAATGGTCGGAGACAAAATCGTCATACCCCAGAGCTTCAGGAGAGTGATTTTGGAGAAGCTGCACCTCGCACACCAAGGAGTACAGCGCACAAAAGCCAAAGCACGGAAAGTCCTCTACTGGCCTGGCATGGCACGAGATATAGAGACAATGGTGGAGAAATGTGTGCAGTGCCAGCAGCTACAGCCCAAACATCAGGCAGAGCCGCTTGTCCCACATCAAGTTCCAGACCTGCCATGGATGAAAGTCGGAGCTGACATCTTCGAGCTGAATGGTCAGTCGTATCTTATGTTAGTCGATTACCTGACCAAATATCCTGAAGTGCTCAATATACCTGATAAAACGGCTTACACAGTAATTCAGAAAATGAAGTCAGTTTTTGCCAGGTACGGCATCCCCAGAGAGCTAGTGAGTGATCATGTCCCATTCGCCAGCTATGAAATGAAGTCATTTGCAGCTTCATGGGACTTCAAACTCACACATTCTAGCCCAGGTTTTCCCTCTTCTAATGGAATGGCTGAACGGGCCATAAAGACTGTAAAACATGCACTGAAGAAAGCCATGCAGACCGGCACTGATCCACATCTGGTGTTGTTGTCATTGAGGAACACACCAGTGACAGGACTGAACATGTCACCGGCGCAGATGTTGATGGGAAGAATCCTGCGGAGCACGCTTCCGCGCTCCAGTGCCGTGCTGAAACAGTCTACACCGCATCATATTCACGACAGAATACAGGACCTGCAGTCACGCCAAAAGCAACACTACGACCAGCATGCAAAGCCACTGCCGGCGTTGACCTCGGGTGACACCGTAAACATGCAGACACGGCGTGGTTGGGAGCCTGCAGTTGTCATCCGACAGAGAGATGAACCACGCTCCTACACCGTGCAGACACCGGCAGGAAGGATGCTCAGGAGGAACAGACGACATCTGAGGAAGATACACCCGAGTCTCTTCAGAGACGCTCGCTTTGATCAACATTTGGACTCTGAGGAACAAACTTCTCAGACGCGTGGGTCAGATGAACCACCACAAGACCCACCTTCACAAGATCCTTCCCCTGTGATCGAGGACAGCAGACCTACATGCTACACCAGAGCTGGTAGGGCGGTCAGACGCCCTGCCAGGTACAGAGACTGATCTCACGGACATCTCATGTTGTTATTCCATAAGTGTGCCTTGAGGGGTTTAAAAATAAATAAATAAATAAATAAATAAATAAATAAATAAATAAATAAAATAAATAAAATAAAAAAAATAGACACTAAGAGTAACACACACCTACAGTTGAAAGTAGGGGGGTAAAGAAGTGTTCAACTTGAAATGTTTTATGAATGTTCAAAATGTTTATATCTCTTACCCAACAGAACGCTGAACAGAAAAGTGGTTGCTGTGATTAATTGGAAGCCATTGTTTCATGGAAAACGTGCTTTATTGATCATTGAAATATGCAAGTTGACAAGTGGTATGTTTAATGTTGATACACCTGAGTTGATGGCTAAAAGTTTAGGTAGCTGATTTCATGCACCACTTTCCAGTCTTGGAAAAGAGGGATGTGGTATATTAGATCGAGCACTCGGTGCTCGACTACGTTGCACTGTCAGTGTTGTTACAGTGTGCTCGGGAAGTGTTTACTGCCCTCTGTTGGTTGGAGTCATGTACAAGTAAAGACGTGCTCGTACTTGAAGCCTTGCCTCCGTGTGTATTATTAAATACATTAATAGCAGTCTAACCCACGAACAGTAATACTAAAGTAGTATGTGCGTAAAGCTACAACAAAGATTATATATAATATTTATTAAAAAAAACACTTAGCTGTCTGACATTTCCCTCTGGAAACAGCCGGTTTCCCCCAGAGTGGCGAGGACCTGTATTTAGACCGGGATGGCACGGTTCCGGCACGTTGCCCTCTCTACTGGACCCAATTCAGTACATAGATCCAAGAGCTCAGCTTTAGAAAATCTAAATCGGCATATTAGCCAGTCATCGTCATGGTCCCTGAAGTCTCTTTTTCTCCCGATTCTTCCATTAGCGTAGACTTCCTGCAGGGCCAGCAGTGCCATCATGCAGCATTACGCACGGGTTCACCGCAGTATTTATATGTTTACAACAATTTGTGATTGTTAACACCTTGCCAAAATCACATCATCAACTAGTGGTATCCGTCACCCCGAGATACAATTTGAAGATGAAATAAAGTGTAATAGGCAAACACACTTTTCTTCATGCAGGTTTTGTCGCAAACCGTATTAAAGTTCGGACTGATAACGAGGACATTAAGGGTAACGATTGCGCGAGAGCTTAACGGCTGTATTTTCAGACTTTGACATTTGATGATATATGCAGTTTTAAAGACAGATATTTAGTTATTTACACAGTTTTCTGCAGCTATCCAGTGGTAGGGTATTTGATGCTATTCTGTATTCCATGCAGTTGGGCCATCCCCTCCTCCTGCGCTTCTGTAGCGGACAATGGCCCTCATTTATCAACCTAACGTAGAAACCAGCGCAGATATGAGCGCAGAAATCATCTTACGACAGGCTTCACGTGGGATTCATGAAAAGTTCGTATCACACTAATCAGAGCGTAAGAATGGTCGTACATTGATAAATGCGGCGGCTGGAAACGATCGTCATTTAAATGTCACGCCCCAATATATTCTCGATTTTGAGGCCTCGCCCCTACAATTTACGACATGGCGAGACGTAATCCGGCTGAGAAGCGGAACTTTTCAGAGGTGGAGATTGAAACCATGATATCTCAGGTTCATTTGCACTAACGTGTGTACTATTTGTCAGCCTGAAAACTGGTATTAAAGGCTGTAGAAAGAATTCGGAATGGAAGGAGATCACTGATGCGGTCAACAGTGTTGCCGTAGTAAATCGGACTCCAGCTGAAGTTTAGCCTATTTAATGTATACATCCTTGACACATTTTTCTATAGTCCTAATAGTAATATACAGGCTTCTATTGCAATCTATTAGGCCTACATGTAGGTGTACCTATAATTAAATAAACACACGGTAGCGGAGTTTATGCAGTGTCTTTTATTTCACTCCTGTTTTTTTTCATGAGTCAGAACGAGGCAACAGCTGAGGGAGAGTGCGTGTCCTCCACCCCCCGTGCTGGACCACCACCTCGACCCTGTCTCCTGACAGCAGAGGGGCTGGAAAAACAAGCCGAAATAACTCGGTCAATGGCAGAAATAAATCATTCACTTGAAAGAGAAACAAAAACCTGAAGAATAAATAAAAATGTTGTGCATCGTCATGTTTCCTGTATTGAATATCATTGCCAAACATAACACTATAGGCTACCTTTTAAAAGTGAGGAATAATATCCTGTCTCCTTCGTATAGCCCCCAGTTGGGGCTGTTCTGGACACTTCTCTCTGGGCATCGGGTCATCTGGCTCCATCGCTACATTTATGGCACCGTGTTTTCCTGTGCGATGTTGTGCAGAACCCCACACGCTAAAACAATGTTGCAGACCGGCGCATAGAGGTCTTCTAAAAGAGCCAGATCTGCCATTGCTGATACGTGATCAACTGATGACTTCTCCTTCTCCTGTTAAACTCATTATCATTAAGTCCACACTGAATCGAAAACTTGCGTACACAAGTTCAGACCAGACGTGAGATTTGATCGCAGCCTACGCTCACGTCCAAATTGATAAATGCTGAGCTTTGTGTAGGAATTGGCGTACGCCCGTCGTACGCCTGTTTTAGGTCGTACGCACGTTTCATAAATGAGGGCCATAGTGTCCGTGAAAACCAGCGTACGCAAGCTTTTCGTGCGTACGCATGTTTATACATGCCCCCTGGGGCCTCATGTATAAAAGACTGAAATATTAAATAAATATAAATAAATATTCACATGTATAAAACCGGTCGTAAGCCAGGTCCTGCACACCTTTCCTTTATACATGACAATCCACGTGAAATTGAGCGCACATGAATGACTGACTGACCCTGCCTTGCCTCCTCCCATAAATGAATATGGAAATTACTATAAATGCACCCCCGACGTCATTCTTTGTCCAATCACAAGGGGTTATCCCGCTGCAGACGAAAAAAAAAAAAAAACTTCACTGACTGAGGTTGAGGTGCTGATCGCGGAGGTGGAGGCGAGAAATTTTTTTTCTGTTTGGAGGTTTGTCATCCTGGATAAGCAATAAAAGAAAATGCCCAGAATGGCAAATGGTAACCGGGCGGTGAACCATGGCAGAATAATAAAAAAATAAAGTTTAATGTCGAAGTGGAAAGCAAGAGAATAGTGGCAGCGCCACACCACTTCCAGAACATGCATCTCAGTGTCAGTCCAAATTACGCCTAATAAGCAGTTTGAACTCACTGATGTAATGCCATTTATTTTATTTATTAACCGTTAGTAGCTCAGTGAAACTGAGTCCAGCGCGAGGGAGACCTGACTCAGAGGAGGAGATGTTAGTGAGGCCAGCGTCTCCACGGCAGGTGACGAGAGCACAGATCCGCTGTGCCACGCATGGATGAAATAATGAAATAGTAAATAGGACTACAGTAACAGAAATATGTGCAGAATTAAGACAGTCAAGACGACCCACTGTTTGATGGACCGGGTACACCTTGTTCACTTTATAGCCTAAAATCATCCACAGGATTAATGACACATCACAAGAGTTAGTCCCCCCGACACAGCGTTTGTTCCTGGCAGAGATGGGAAGTAACGAAGTACAAATACTTCGTTACTGTACTTAAGTAGATTTTTCGGATATTTCTACTTTACTTTACTATTTTTTTTTGTGGCGACTTTTTACTTTTACTCCTTACATTTTAACACGAATATCGGTACTTTCTACTCCTTACATTTTAAAAATTGGCTCGTTACTTTAGTTTTGTACAAGAGGTGTATTATGCGGAGAATAAGCGGACCGCGGCGCTCCTCACATGCGCGCGGTAGCGTCACACGAAAAAAGTGAGAAAAAAGAAGAGACTGCTGTCCGGAGGATAATCAGTTGAGATCGTGTGTGTGCGTCCTTGAGAACTGTAAGTCGTATAATTTATGTTGTCAGTTCATTTAAGCCTGTTGTTGTATTGGTCTATAGTCCCTGCACAGTTAAAGTAGGTTAGCTAGTTGTTTGTGTTCTTCACCTGTTAGCTAGGTTTCACGTTGCTTGTAAAGCATCAAAAGAGAGAGAAGTTGTCCGTGTTTTACCAGACACACCTGGGGAGGGGGGCGGTTGGAAACCAGCATCAGCTTTAAATACGGTCCTAATCTAGTCCTCACTAACAAGTTTCAAATAATTTCACTGGAGTTACCGTATTATTATTTTCACGCGGATCAATACCGAATTCAATCTAATTGGATGGGAATATACTGTAGGCTACGTGCATGTAACGCACCACTACAAGACGACTTCGACAGATTCGCCGCAATTCTGCATTTACTGGCGCAAATCATTGCAGCTTGATGGTGGTAACGTTAGCACTAGTAGTATGGACGGCGACATGATTGAAAATGAAGAAAACAGAGATCCCAGAGATTAGGCAGACAAGCAGCAAGACATTCCCAATCATCCCTGGCCTTATCTGAGAGAGATGTTTGAGATAGGCTAGGGGGCACAAGGGAGGCATGACTCCTGGCCAATGTGCTGTGTAACTCTAAAAGTATGGGGAACTTCTTAATTAATCTATGTTTAGTAATTCATATTGTATCCTTTATTTTATTTCTATATTTGAGCACACACACATACATGTAGATTCCTTTAAATGTTAAGGGGACAATTAAAAAAGAGAAACTGGATCTGTGAATTCTCACAGAATCACAATTGAATTCATATCTTGCTACTCAGTCAGAATCTTATTAAGCTGGAGTCAGTCTCTGTCACAATAATCATATATGTGATGTTTGGCAGACATCCATTTAAAATGTAGACAATGGCATATAAAGAGCCTGGTTTTTATGTCCACTGAAGTTTCTCATCTTGCATTCTAGTAACGTGTGGTCCAGGTAGCTTTGCATAAAAAGTGGTTGTCATTCGCAAGGCTACTTTTACTTTTATACTTTAAGTACATTTCAAAGCCTGTACTTTGTTACTTTTACTTAAGTAAAGAAGTTAAATCAGTACTTCTACTTTTACCAGAGTATTTTTTAACACAAGTATCTGTACTTCTACTTAAGTACGGGAAGTGAGTACTTTTGCCATCTCTGGTTCCTGGGGAGATGGATCCGTGCGTCCCGCCTCCTGTGCGCCATGGATGTCTGAGCCTCAGCAACTAAAGACTCACAGACACTACTGCATTTTCCGTGTAATTTTCCACGAGTAAGATATTTCTTCTATGGGAAATACAGAGGATGACTGAAAGTATTTTCTAAGTGGATTTACCAATCATTTTCCGTCCTCATGTTTAACAGAGATTAAGTAGCCTGCACATTCAACAGTTGTGTAAAATTGTTTTTCATAGACAACGTTACAGACGTATGCCAGTAACTGTAGTGGAAACTTTATTTTGTAATGTTTAGTGATTTTCGGAACTTTTCAGTTAGAATTCGCTACGTTACAGAGCCAGAAAAGGACTTTGCGGACGGCCCGCACATTCTCACGACTGCTCAACAGTTTGCGTGACAGCCCGCACATTCTCACGTCGTTAATTTTTTATACATCACAAAGTGTCCGTGAAAACCAGCGTACGCAAGCTTTTCGTGCGTACGCAATGTTTATACATGAGGCCCCTGGTGTTTGAAAATCAACCTAGAGACCAGAGAATCAACTCTGAAAACTGGTGTGGTCCGAGCAAGGGTGCTGGAAGTAAGGGGTGTAGGATTCGGAAGTAGGAAAGGGGGCCCCACTCTTTACGTTCTTTTGCCCAATTTGAGTGAATAGACATGAGTGTTTGTATGGCCATTGGGTGTTTGAGTGGAAGAACATTGTTTTTCATTCATGAAGTTCTTTTAATCTATAGTTTACCGTTACTGCTCAGTGCTACTGTGTTAGCTCGCTGGATAAGTCTGTCACTGTGCAGTGGCTCACACTAGTTTTTCTGCTCAGTGGATGCATGCTCATGTCAGATTACTCTTTTGTAAAATCTAGTGTTCTATGAAGTATGCCCTGTAATAGTTACTAAAAGTAATGAGGTCCTAGCCTTTATAATTTAGATTGTTTCCACTTTTTAATCCATCTCTTGGGACTCCACCCAACTGTATGGAAGTGTGATACCCTTCTAAAACATAGGACATTAACAAGCAGACTATATAGGTGGACTGCAATTAGCTGAGAATGCCAACTGCTTAAAGAAATTGGTCCCACACAGCAATATAAGAAATCAGTTTAATGTATGTCGTTATACAAAATAAAACAGCCCTGGTAAGATGTATGTCCAACACAAGAAATCTACACAGAAAATACAAAAAAACAACAACTTATTTCCAGGAACTCAGGAGCCATTAACTTGTGGCTCTTCATCCATGTCTTCTTCATCCTCCTCCTGGTCACCCTCATTCATCTCTTCTCCAGGACCTCCACCCATATGTGACTCCATCTGTGCAGTGTCGTCCTCTTCTTCTTCCTCCTCTACCATATCAGCTGGACCTGATTGTACAAATGACCAAATCCAATGTTTAAAAAAAACAAAATTTATTTATTTATTTATTTATTTATATTTATATATATATATATATATTGGCACTCCAAGGCACAGAGGACAGTGAGATATCAGGCTTTGGGTAACCATTCACATTTAGAAACTTCTACTGTTGTTGGCTCGCAATATTGTTGCCTCAGTACAGTTCTTTCACAAGGCAATGTGAGGCATTCTGGCCAAATGTCTTAATGCAAATCAAAAATGATTCATCAGCCTCAACAAATCAATTAATCAACCAGGTTTGACTGTATTAATCAAGTGGTATTTTGTCAGCACTGACCTTGTCTCAGATCTCGTCCTGGGATCTGACCAGCCTGCAGCATCCCTTTCAACCTCTCCACCTCTGCCAACGATGAAGCATTAGCGATAGCATTCTGAAATACAAACGCACAATCTCTAAGCTAACATGGTCTGTTGAATTATTGAAGATTTTCAGAGATCAATTTTCATTCAGCAGGCTAAAGATCTGAATCTTCATCCAGGTTATTTTAATACATCAGTGGTGCTTAATCTCCAAAGTGGTTGCATTAACATTACTTCGAGTTGATTATATCACAGCATATGCCAATAGGAACATGCTTCAAAAGGCACATTTTAACCAACATATCAGGAATGAAAAACGACAAATTTTAAAGTTATGCATAAGTGTGCATTCTTTAAACTTAAAAACCAAACCAAAATATGCATTCAGTCAAGGTTCACCACAGGCTTTTTCTTTCAACCTCATCTCAATTTAATTTTTATTTTAAAATCAGTGGGTGGAGTCATTAGGGGCCCGGTATTTCAAAACTGGATCAGAATGATCTGGAAAATGAAATCTCCCTTTTCTCAGTAACTTTGTCCCAGTATTTTAAAACATTGGCAAGTTGGATCATGGTGATCCAGATATGACCAGATAGGGATTTCCAGAACTCGAGTCCCAGCTCCTGGATCGGAACAGAAAAGCAAAGGCCAGACTATTTTATGTAAGGTGCAAGTGGTAGCAAAGCTTTCTCGTCCAAATCTACAAAGTATACCTTTGTATAATGTATAGCATTAGTAAGACTATACCAATGGCAACCAATCATGTCTCACCTACTAAAAACGAGGGTGTTCGCTAATTAAGCCTAGGTCATGCAAACAGCAACAAACTTCACTGTGCTGACTTCTAGGTTAGGTAGCTAGCAGGTTAGCCAGCTAGCGGGCTTTGTTGATGTATGTTACGGTCTATGGTTCAACCTTAAAGGGATACTTCACCGATTTAGCATTCAGCTTTGTATCAGTAGAAACCCGATAGTATTTCTGAATGAACGTGCTTCCCTCCCTCATGTCCCCCTGAGACGAGAGATCTCTGCATTTGGGGCCTGGAAAAAAATCTTCCGATGACTTAAAATGGCGATTTTTGCGTCATCGGAAGATTTTTGGGCCAGAGGCAAGGACTACAGCCAGTTAGTAGGATCTACTTCCGCATGTTTTCAACACGCCCACAGGGGGTTGGACTGCCGAGTCTGGCAGAGATCTTCCGAATGAAAACGACTGTCAGCCATCTTGAAGCTTCGCTAAACAGGCTCTCGGTTTTCAGCAGAAAACATTTACAACAATTATCTGCATTCAAACTACCGGACGTGTGTACCACCGGGATACATCAGTACAGATCGGAGAATATGCAGGAAACGTTATTACAGATGGAATACTCGGCACACTACGTGAGATTCGCCTGCACGGAGACCAGCGGTGTCGCTCAATGCCGCTAGCCGGCTAGGGGACATCCTCATCGGCTAGGTGGAAAGCTAACGCTAGCTGTTCACCTGTCCCATCCATCCTGCTTGCAAGTGTCTGCTCATTAAACAACAAGCTGGACTACATCCTCCTTCAACGAAACTCCCAACCTGAGTTCAGAGACGGCTGTGTTTTTGTTTTTGTGGAAACATGCCTGAACAACAGTGTACCGGCACCGGGACTATCCAGCTACCAGGCTGCTCTTGCCGGCCCGTGGAGGTGGGCTGTGTTAAACTGACTGGTGTAGAAATAAAATCCAACTAGCTACTGCTTACTGCTGGTGGAGCTTGTGACTGTTAAATGCCGACCATTCGACATTCCACGCTAATTCACGGCTGTGTTTAGCTACACCAATGCTAGTATGCGTTAGCTGAACTTTACGGATCCTGCTTGCAAGTGTCCGCTCATTTAGACCACAAACTGGACTACATCCAACTTCAACGAAACTCCCAACGTGAGTTCAGAGACTGCTGTGTTTTTGTTGTTGTGGAAACATGCCTGAATAGTGTACCGGACTGTCCAGCTACCAGGCCTGCTAGCCCTCCGAGCTAGAGATGCTCTGTCGCCGGGTAAAAGAGGTGGGCTGCGTTAACACAGTGTGGTGCAGAAATGTGGTGATTTGTATCCATTTAACTGCTAACTGCTGGTGGAGTTTGACTGTTAAATGCCGACCATTCTACATTGCACGCTAATTCTCGGCTGTGTTTATGCTCGGTGTTTACAGCCCACCAAGTGCTAATGCTAGTATGTGTTAGCTGAACTTTACGGAGCCTATAAAGTGTGTGTACTAAATGTACAGGGCTCGACACAAGCAACGGCCCGATGGCCCGGGGCCAGTAAAAACGTATGTCGGGCTGGTTGATTGGCCAGTCACTGGCCCGCACGGGCCAGTACCAACGTCATACAGAGTGGCACGAAGCGTGTAAATGTTAACATTTCACATTTTCACCTCAGGTAATTTATAAACAATTCATTTGGATACAAGTGTTGCATTTTGGAAGATAGATTGGATTCAGAACAGCGATGTCCGCGCTGCGCGCACACACACAGCAGGGCCGAGGTGTGTGCGTTCACGCAGCACATGTAACTGAATGGAAACGTTACCGAGGATTATTTACCGCCGATGGCGCAGATGAACTAACGTTACACTCGTTACTGTAAGTAGCCTAGCCTACAATAAAACCTCCATGATTAAAGAGTCAATACTTATCAATAACCCACCTACCTGTTGTACAGGCATAATCATGTAGAAAGCGATATTTCAGTCTGCTCTGTCGCTTGTCCACTCGCCCTCCCCGTGCTGTGCAAACACAGCTCTACTCTGCAAATAGTGACTTTACAAACAAGCTAAAATGAAAGATGTCAGTTTGTAGTCTAACGGTTTATCTTAATTTGCAACCAATCTTGAACTTTGGACAAACTCTTGTAAATGTAGCTGCTGTCTAAACGAGCCATCCTCTCCGCTGAAGCGGTAAACCTATGGATGTATTATAAGACCAAAACAAATACATGTGGCTACTTAATATGCACGTGAATGACGTTGCGTTCTTCATTCTTGATGATGTTGCTGGTTGTGTCATTTAGCAACAACATTGTCTTATTTCAAATGAGGCCTACAGGATGAATGCTAGCCTGCTTATCAGTCCATTCATCATTAAAGCTGCTGTTTTCCACAACTTTTCACTTCAGGCTCTGTGACAGTGACATGTTTACCTGACAACAGGCCTTTTTCTTTATGCAGCATTCTCCACCAATCAGGACACTGATTACGTTTCAGTAATCAAGACTTTAACCATCACTCCTCAGTGAACTGCCCCCTAATCTGAGATCATTTTCTAGTTAAGTAGCCTATCTAGTTATCATTATGGATTTTCCATGTTTTTAGGGGGTTGCTTACACTAATACATGTATGTGAAAAAATATATAGCATTAATTTAGTAAGAAAGTGAAAATATCAAACAAGGAGAGCGTTATAGGGTATAATTTTATTTTCTTTATTTGAAAGTCTGGCACCTGGAGTGTCTGCTTAAAAAAATTCTGGCCCTTGGAAAAATGTAGTTGATGACCCCTGGTCTAGCTTTACTGCTAATGGACCATTTTTACAGCAGACATGTTGACTTGTCATAGTAGGAAAAGCACAGCTGAAACTGATAACCTTAACGATGGCTCAATTCCATCAAGTGTCCCAGGAAGATATTTCAGTGAGTCAGCATGCACAATACCAGGACCTCTCCTAAGTGGAATGCAGCCATCATTAATGGTTTAATACCAGGACCTCTCCTAAGTGGAATGCAGCCATCATTAATGGTTTAATACCAGGACCTCTCCTAAGTGGAATGCAACCATCATTAATGGTTTAATACCAGGACCTCTCCTAAGTGGAATGCAGCCATCATTAATGGTTTAATACCAGGACCTCTCCTAAGTGGAATGCAGCCATCATTAATGGTTTAATACCAGGGCCTCTCCTAAGTGGAATACAGCCATCATTAATGGTTTAATACCAGGGCCTCTCCTAAGTGGAATACAGCCATCAGTAATGGTTTAATACCAGGGTCTCTCCTAAGTGGAATGCAGCCATCAGTAATGGTTTAATACCAGGACCTCTCCTAAGTGGAAAGCAGCCATCAGTAATGGTTTAATACCAGGGTCTCTCCTAAGTGGAATGCAGCCATCAGTAATGGTTTTGAATACACCTGTGCTTTTCCTACTATGACATGTCAATGTCTGCCGTGAAAAACGTTTATGGCACAACATACAGTGGCAGTGGCTAGCTGGGTTATAACCATTTTCTGAAGCTTCATAGTAGGTGCGATGTATATTTTCCTGCGTTTTTTTGTCCTTTGCCAATCACACCTATGATATTTATTTCAGGGCCAGTAAAAATGTAGAAGGGGCCAGCAAAACTCTACTGGCCCCGGGGGCCAGTGGGGATTTTTTTTTATGTTGAGCCCTGAAATGTAGCTTGTTTCGTATGTCGTTTTTATATAATGTCGTTTTTATATATTTTAAATGTGTAACACCACTTGAGTCACGATGAAACGTCGTTTCGTGTATATGGTTGAAATGACAATAAAACACATTTGAGTTGAGTTGAATGTGTCTGTCTGTCAAGCGGTAGGCGTGGCTTGGGAGTGGACTCAAAGCAACGAAGCAGGTGCATTCTGGGATTTGGTGTTTTTCATCCATATAAGACCAAAACACATTTTCTGGCTTTTCTCGGCCTAGAAGGCAACAATTAAAATTTTTTTTTCACATTTCTACTACATAAGTGACCCAATTTAAAGATATATTAAGCTTTCCAGCGGTGAAATATTCCTTTAAAAAGGGAAATTAGTTGGAATTCCATCATAGATTGAAAGACAAACCTATACACGGCGTTTTAATCTACGATTTAGCTATGCTGAAGTGAAGCTAACGTCAGCTAGCCAACGTTATGTGCCCGTCTATTGGAGCTGTCAGTCTTCCTTTATAATACCATTCAGATTTAGTTATTTTTTTTAAAATATTCAATTAATATTTGAATATTAAATGATCAAATGCAGCCAGTTATAAATATGTACTACACTACTCAGGCTTATGTATTGTCAATGCCACTATCACCATGTGCTTGTTGTTACACATTCTGTCCACTAGAAGGACTTCCAACATCAGCTTGGCCTTGAAGGGGTCCTACGTCATGGCCAGGGCCTGAAATTAACACCCGACCACCAGCCAAATGCGGGTGAATTTTGCAATTGGCGGGTAACACTGTCACATTGGCAGGTAGCTAATCAGGGGCCCACATCACTGGAAGACATTGGCCCAATCCCAAAGTGAGCCCTGAGGACTAAGGACTAAGGACTCACAGACTTAATTGATCTCAGGTTCTAAGTGAGCGAGTGTGTGAGGCCACATGGGCTCACGTAGGTACAGTGCCTTGCGAAAGTATTCGGCCCCCTTGAACGTTTCGACCTTTTGCCACATTTCAGGCCTCAAACATAAAGATATAAAACTGTAATTTTTTGTGAAGAATCAACAACAAGTGGGTCCCAATTATGAAGTGGAACGAAATTCATTGGCTATTTCAAACTTTTTTAACAAATAAAAAACTGAAAAAGTGGGCGTGCAAAATTATTCAGCCCCTTTACTTTCAGTGCAGCAAACTCTCCAGAAGTTCAGTGAGGATCTCTGAATGATCCAATGTTGACCTAAATGACTAATGATGATAAATAGAATCCAGCTGTGTGTAATCAAGTCTCCGTATAAATGCACCTACTCTGTGATAGTCTCAGAGGTCCGTAGTGTAGCCCCAGAGCATCATGAAGAACAAGGAACACACCAGGCAGGTCCGAGATACTGTTGTGGAGAAGTTTAAAGCCGGATTTGGATACAAAAAGATTTCCCAAGCTTTAAACATCCCAAGGAGCACTGTGCAAGCGATAATATTGAAATGGAAGGAGTATCAGACCACTACAAATCTACGAAGACCCGGCCGTTCCCTCTAAACTTTCAGCTCATACAATGAGAAGACTGATCAGAGATGCAGCCAAGAGGCCCATGATCACTCTGGATGAACTGCAGAGATCTACAGCTGAGCTGGGAGACTCTGTCCATAGGACAACAATCAGTCGTATACTGCACAAATCTGGCCTTTATGGAAGAGTGGCAAGAAGAAAGCCATTTCTTAAAGATATCCATAAAAAGTGTCGTTTAAAGTTTGCCAAAAGCCACCTGGGAGACACACCAAACATGTGGAAGAAGGTGCTGTGGTCAGATGAAACCAAAATCGAACTTTTTGGCAACAATGCAAAACGTTATGTTTGGCGTAAAGCAACACAGCTCATCACCCTGAACACACCATCCCCACTGTCAAACATGGTGGTGGCAGCATCATGGTTTGGGCCTGCTTTTCTTCAGCAGGGACAGGGAAGATGGTTAAAATTGATGGGAAGATGGATGGAGCCAAATACAGGACCATTCTGGAAGAAAACCTGATGGAGTCTGCAAAAGACCTGAGACTGGGACGGAGATTTGTCTTCCAACAAGACAATGATCCAAAACATAAAGCAAAATCTACAATGGAATGGTTCACAAATAAACATATCCAGGTGTTAGAATGGCCAAGTCAAAGTCCAGACCTGAATCAATCGAGAATCTGTGGAAAGAACTGAAAACTGCTGTTCACAAACGCTCCATCCAACCTCACTGAGCTCGAGCTGTTTTGCAAGGAGGAATGGGCAAAAATGTCAGTCTCTCGATGTGCAAAACTGATAGAGACATACCCCAAGCGACTTACAGCTGTAATGCGCAGCAAAAGGTGGCTACAAAGTATTAACTTAAGGGGGCCTGAATAATTTTGCACGCCCAATATTTCAGTTTTTTATTTGTTTAAAAGGTTTGAAATATCCAATAAATTTCTTTCCACTTCATGATTGTGTCCCACTTGTTGTTGATTCTTCACAAAAAATTACAGTTTTATATCTTTATGTTTGAGGCCTGAAATGTGGCAAAAGGTCGAAAAGTTCAAGGGGGCCGAATACTTTCGCAAGGCACTGTATAAATGGGATTGGGACAGCACTTCACGAGATCACATGTTACCTTGGCGACGTTTAATAACAAAGATGTTGCTGACACTTGCCGGTTTGGGAATTTTCATTTTAAGTGTGTTGCTTTCCACACGGCCAAGGCTCAGGAGACGGCTACCTGATTCCAAACTCTCGTTTTACAAGCTGGACAACAGGTTGGTCCGTTCCGGGGTCGTGTGTCGTGCTGTTGTTTACCTTCGTAATTTCCGGATTTCCCTATCGTCTCTGCAGTAAACGTCACAACGCTTTGAACTGTGGGTAATTCCCTTTGGTGAAGTCTGCATCGATGCAGACTCACGGAAAGGGCTCGGTAAGTGTGTACTCAAACCCTCACGCCCTTTGAAATTACACATTGGGACAACCCTAAGCCCTTACGAATTTCGCGAGAACGCGCACCAAAGTCCATGAGTCTGGACTTTGGGATTGGGCCATTGACACCCGGGGCCCCCTATTGCATTTTCATTACTCGCGACAATCCCAGCAGTCCCACATGCACCCACTGACCAAGCGGGAGTGAGAACGGGTCAAATTCATTTCCTTGTTTCTGTTATGAAGACAAGACGTGTGTGACTCGAACATCTCACATTTACCAACGGAGAGCGAAAGACTTTTCAGACCGTCCTGCCAACATGTATACATTTTTACATCAATGTACGCTGTAACGATTTTTCGCCGTTTCAATTCTGTCAGCTCTCTGCAGCGGGCGGGTCTGCTGCTCCGTTCTCCCAGCGACTGACGCGCACTCACACACACTCAAACATGGTAGATGCAGGAAAAACCGCAGATGAGACGTACAGGATGACCTAAATTGAGGACAGCTACTTTATTGTAAGTGCAATGATAAGTTAAAGTCCAATGAGTACTTAATCAAACCGTATGAATGTGTCCCAGCCCAGGAGGGTGGGGGTGGAAAAAAAAAAAAAAAAAGAGAGAAAAAAAAAAAAAAAAAAAAAAAAAAAGAAAGAAAAAAAAAAAAAAAAAGAGAGAGAGAGAGAAAAAAAGAGAGAGTGTGAAAAAAAAAAAAAAATGGGCAATTAACTAACAATGTCAAGATCAACAAGCCATCATCGTGGCCGTATGGAAAGCAACACACGTTGACCGGCATCACAATGGACAGCCACCATCGTGATGCCACGCCCCCCACCCTGTCAGACAAACGCTAATCCTAGTGAACGGGAAATTGACAACTGCGTCGGTCTTAAACTAGCAACAAGCTACGTGCAACTTATTTGTAGTGATACAGTCTCTCTCTCTCCCTGTCAGTATAGTAGCTCGCTCTACCTGGACTAGTAACGTATCAGCATGCGGTAACCATGCTCTGCGCCTCGGCAAAAGCTGTCTCGGCGAGAAGAAAAAGAGGTTAACGCTGGAAGCGGCTAGCACCCTTTCTTTTATCCCCTCATTGGACTAACTTTGTGGATACTACTGTGTGCGTGCATGAATAAGTAAGTCTGATGACGATGTTATGTAGGATTTATGAATGTACGTTAGCCAAAGTAGGCTAATTCACAAGGGTGCTATTTAATGTATGAGCTAATACTGCGCATCTGTTCATGCAGAGTTATGTTTCTGTTTATTGAATGCGTTATTCAGTGCTAATATAACCGATAATGTAGTTTAACCTCCGTAATGGTATATTAGGTTATTACTGTCGCTCTGTTAAAGGCAAACGTTCCACTTTCCTGTCGTTAAGCAGATCACGGACATCCGATTGAGTCCAGACTTTACGGCACTGTAGTTAAGTGAAAGTAGGTCAAGTTGTTATTTACTGCCCCTACCAGCGCCAGCATTTAATATTGTCTATTTACAGAGGGCATTTAAATGTGTCAGATTGTTTCTATGTTAATAGTTAGCCCATAGTAGTAAAAACAAATATGTTAAAAAGAACCCCCCCAACAAAACGACGATATCATCGTCCATCACGACGTTTTACTGTAAACATCGTCAACTGCCAATTTAGGGGAAATCGCCCAACCCTAGCTGCCACTACTATTTGTGATTTATAAGCAACCGGTTTCTTGCAGATTGTCACATTACTGAGAATACAGCTAGTAGAAGGTAATATATAAAGTCAAAGTTAACTGACAGCTGTAGGGTAGCTAACATTAACTTTAGCTGTCTCCATGAAGCTCCCAGCTAAGCTCCTATAACTCGCGAAACCAGAACGAGCTCACTATTGATAACATAAGCATTTTGGGTTAAAGTTCCTTGGTAGGTAAGGTTAGCTCACAATGCCTTGTGTTTCTCACTCCCGTTATTAATTATTGTTCATCAGACACGAGAGGGAGATTAGCTAACGTTAGCCAACCTGTTTATAAAATAAAAAAATAAAATAAAACTAGAACTGCAAGCAGTTATGACGGGGCCCAAGCCTCCGATGCCAGGCGCCCCCGCAACCCCGGGGAAGTGCGCCACTCGACCCCGATGACCCGGGGAGCACGCCAAAGCGGAACCCAAAGCGTTACGTGGGGAGGCAAATGTTGGTGAATATTGAGAGGTGTGATCCGCAAGGTCTGCGGTAGCCTGGTCCTACCAGACTCTCGCACATTTCATTTGTACAGAGAGTCTGGTCTCTCTCCATTGACAAGCGTTAACTTCCTTGAAGGCTACTCTGTTGAAGTTTAAAACTATTGGATCTGCCCAGAGCCACTCTGGATCTGCCATAACCAATCGCTAACGTTTGGTCATGACGTATGTCGTGCACATGTGCAACAAGAGGGGAGACTGTCAAGGCTATCATGCAAGGCTATTAGCAATAGCACCTAGCATTAGCCAACTCCTTCACCACTAACAGACCGAGCAGGAAAATCAAACTTTTCCCGAAGCCCGTGTGGAGGAGGGCCACAACATAATGGCCACCAACAAAACTCAGCAAAGATCGTTCTTCCTCGGGCTTTGACTTCTGGATATTCAGCAGCGTTGCCACAACGGACCGAATGGCTTCGCTCGCATCTTTCTCCGCCGCAACTCTAGCGCACGGCCTCAACGTCATCATTTTCAGCTACTCCCTCTGTTCGCTGATTGGACCGCCAAAAACTTTGGTTGAGAAAACCCAAGAATATACCGCAAACCCAGACGGAGTACTGAACCGAAATGAAAATTGAGCCGAAGTACGTAGGAGGGCGGAGCCAGGCTAGGTCTGCGGTACTCTGCCGTTGCAAATATCCCATTAACATTGAGTAGAAGGGCAAAGACTGGTCTATGTTAGATACAGCGCCCCCTAATGGCCGATCTTCGCCAAATTTGGTACATAGCCTCAGAGGGGCATGCCGAACGAGCATCACAGCTACAGTTCTACGTATTTGGAGTCATCCAGTGCAAAAATAAACATTTGTTAGCTTTAGCTCCAAAAGACCCTAAGTTTCTACTATTTATAATTATAAAGTTATGAATCAGAAGTGCCGTTTGGCGTTGTATACAACATGCTCGACCTCAGAAGGGGTAAAAAGGCCCAAACAAAAGTTTTGTGTTGATTGCATTTACTGTGGCAGAGATTTTGCAATTGCAAATTTCCCATTTAAATGCATTGACTTATTGGCCAAAACAAATAAAAATTGATTATAGCGCCCCCTTATGGCCGATCTTCGCCAAATTTGGTACAGAGCCTCCGAGCGGCATGCCTCCGAGCATCACAACTTTAGTGTTGATAGCATTTACGGTGGCAGAGATATTGCAATTTTCCCATTTAAATGCATTGACTTATTAGTCGAAACAAATAAACGTTGCTTATAGCGCCCCCTAAAGGCCGATATTCGCCAAATTCGGTACAGAGCATCGTAGTGGCATGATGAATAAGGATCTTAAGTTCTTTGCTGATAACATTTAATTTGGCCGAGATATGATGCGTGTGGTAGCTAGCTAGGAAAATTTGTTTGGTCGTCAAATGCCCATACTTTAACTTTAATCTGGAGATGCTATCTACCAGGTTTCGTGCAGATCTGTTGCAAGGCCTAAGACGAGTTCGAAAAAGTTATTGCTACAAACTTTTGAGCGGAAATGGGCTTGACCTATATCATGTGATTCAGTTGGATTCAAGGAAGACGTGGATTAAGGTTTTCTAATGTGCAATGTGGGAGGTAAAGGCAAAAAAAACATAGCGCCACCTAGTGGTCCACATGTGTAATTTTTGGTAGGTGTGGTCCATGACCCATTGTCTATCTACCCTGTAAATTTAAAGTTGTTCACATTAGTGTAAGTAGTAAATTTAGACTTGGGTCCCATAGGCCACGCCCACTTTGACCCCTCAGTACCCCACTCTAGGGTTGGCCTCAGGAGTGCCCCTAGATGGTAACCATCAAATTTTGTAAAAATTAGATGAGCCTTTCATGAGATATAAATTTTTTGTACTTGTAGCGCCCCCTAGTTACTAATTTTAAAAACGCGTGAGGGACCTTCAGAGGGTCATGGCAAACAAGAATCTAAAGTTTGGCGTTGATGGCATTTATTTTGGCCGAGATATGGCAAAGTTGGCGTTTTCATAGTTATGTACACAAAAAAAGGCTTCAGTTGGATCCAGGGAATGCGTAGAAGTATGGTTTTTGAATGTCTGGTGTACGGTGTGGGAGTTACAGGGCCGTTTTTCCTGCTATAGCGCCACCTAGTGGTGGAAGTGGGTCAATTGCTGCACCTGAGGTCCTTGTGAAGTTTCGGACCAGTCCTGAAAATGGCAACCCCCACCATGTACGGTTTAGGCTGTAGTCGGAGTTTTAGGCGGAGAAGAAAAATGAAAATGATGATGATGATGATGATGATGATGATGATGATTTACAAAAACAATAGGGTTCCACAGCCCTGCTGTGCGAACGGCGTAGCTCAGCTACCGCCGGTTCTTCCAGACTCGGGCTTGGACCCCTAAAAAGAAAAAAAGAAATCACATTTGAATAGTATTTTGGCCTGTCACGATAGTCAATAAATCAATTAATCGCACGATACAAAAAATTAGCTCGATAATTTTTCCAGCCGCAATAAATTCCATTTCCATGCTTGTTTGTTTTCCTCGTCTCTCTCTACCAAAGAGAGTCTGGAGGACCACTCTCAGTTCCTTAGTGTAACGAGGTGTGAACCCTCTTGTCAGTCGCATGGTCTTTGTGTGGGGGTGGGACTCCAGGCGGGGGGGGGTGCTGCATGTGTCCGACAATGAACAGAACATTAACCGGTACAAGTCTACAGCTGTCCGCGGAGTGTGTGTGTGTGTGCCCGCCCCAACGAAGCTCCGACCTGCAGAGGAGCAGAAGCTGCACCTTCGCCAAAATGAGGACTGAAAAAAAAGGAACTATTTTGGTACAAACATTTACTCGCCATGTGGCAGATAACCATATAGAGATTTAATTTATTAATTATTTAAATTTAATATTTAGTGTTAAATAATTGTAAAATGTAGTACAGAGTCTGTAGTCTGAGAACATAGCCACGTGTCACAAACGGCAAAACTATTCTTTAGAAATAAAAGTGTATTGATCTTTGAAAAGGTGTACCCGCATTATATTAGATGCAAATGGTCTCTCAACGACCATATCATTTATCGCAATAATTTCTGGGACAATTTATCGTCCAGCAAAATTTGTTATTGTGACAGACCTAATAGTAATGATTTTTTTACTATTCGAATTATATGCGACTTTCAGAATTCGTTCCAACAGCCCTACTGTCTATACAGGAATCTCTTATAGTATGCAACATGTGTACAGACTGCTGAAAAACTTGAAAGTTGGATCGTTTTCTAAAATAATCATAGGACAGAAATCCCATACCAGGCAGGAGTACTTAAAGTGATGGTTCGGAGTAATTTCACCCTAGGGTCCTTTGCACCATGACCTCGAGCCAAACACCCCCCCAGAAGCTTTTTTCACCTGGGTCTAACATTGGGAGAGTTAGCGTAGAGTAGCGTTAGCCGCTGAATAGCTTAGCGCAGAGGCTTATGGATCCGAAGTGTCTCTTAACATTACCCCACTAATAATGCCCGAAATGATACCAAAGGTCTACACTAGTATATATAGGTTATGCACTCATAAAACGATGGATTGTAAAGTTTGTAAGTACACCAGAAGGTTATGTAAATAACACTTGCCTGCTGGCTTCTGCTCTCCGCTGTTGTTGTTGCTGCTGTAAGACGAGGCTTAGGGACATCTACAAATTACAACACCGAAAGAGATGCAACAAAAATATTTTTTAATTTAACTTATTTTTTAAAGTAAGTGCTGTAGTATAACTAGCAGGAGACAAGTAATAATTGAGGTAAGTTTTGGAGACATTACCTTATTTAATCATTAAATAAATAAATATTTTTGTTGCATCTCTTTTCGGTGTTGTAATTTGTAGATGTCCCTAAGCACTCTTACTGCCCGGTAGTAACAGCAGCAGCAGCAGCAGCAGAGAGCAGAAGCCAGCAGGCAGGCAAGTGTTATTTACATAAACTTCTGGTGTACTTACAAATTTTACAATCCATCGTTTTATGAGTGCATAACCTATTTGTACTACTGTTGACGTTTGGTATCATTTCGGGCATTATTAGTGGGGTAATGTTAAGAGACACTTCGGATCCATTAGCCTCTGCGCTAAGCTATTCAGCTGATAACGCTACTCTACGCTAACGCTCCCAATGTTCGACCCAGGTGAAAAAAGCTTCTGGGGGGGTGTTTGGCTCGAGATCATGGTGCAAAGGACCCTAGGGTGAAATTACTCCGATTTCAGATCAGATCATAATTTAATCCAATCAATATCCTGTGAGATCATTTGGAAATACCAGCACTAGGTGATTGTAACCTGTTTCTGGTCAAGAATGCTCCTTGGCTGTCTGAACACCAACCAAAACCACTCACATCCACTGAGAAGAGGTCAAAGGACATTGACATCTGAATCCAGGGACCATATTTGAACAGAGACAGGGGTTACCACGTCCCATCATATACAACCACCAAGTTCATATAGTAAACTCCACCCTCTGAGAAACTGAAAGATAGGGATTGAACCTTAAAATGTATCTATTCAGGTTTAGTTTTTTGTTAAATTCCTAACATCCCATTTCCCATTTTGAATGATGAGAGATGGAAATTATAAGCTCAGCGCACAAACACAAAACAAAGTGAACCTTGATGGCTTCCACGTCTGCTTGAGATGGCCCTGTCCTCTTTTTCTCAAGCTGTGCTGCCACTCCAGGAGTGAATCTGAAAGGAACACACCTCATTAAGACAACATGGACACGCATGGGCTTCTCTGACCTCTCAACCAATGTAGTCAATCTCTTGTATAGCATCTGTTCTTGAGTCACATAAACTGATACATTGTCCAGAGACAGCAGTCCTGAGCAACACTGTGGTGAAAGTTTCTGACTTTGGGTTTAAACGGTACAGTTAAGGCCCAGTTAGCTTTTGATGCAGATCCCAGAATTTTTAATGGATTGTCTTGCATTGTGAAATACACTGAAATCATTTTAAATGTTTCAACCTTGAGGAATTTTGTCATAGAAGACTGCACATTGCGAAAAAGGAAAAACAGGGTTGTCTATCACCGTGTTTGATGTAAACAGATAAACTGTATATGACTAGTGGGGACAGTTGGGTGTATTTTTTTTACGTTGTTTAATCCTGTGTCAGCCAGGATCCAGTGATTCTGAGGAGCTGCTGTCTAACATGGACTTTCATCTTACGTTTTTGTTCGCCTGGCAATATCCTTTGCAAGCTGAGCACCTCGTTTGCCCTTGAACATTTTCTCTGCTTCCTGGCGTTCCTATGACGATATCACACAGTTAAAGTGAAAACCCATATCAAGTATAAACTGAGTTTTCATCCAAGGTGGGGTAACAGGACATTAACTCCGGTTTAGACAAGTTTAACACATTGTTAACATCCGTACTACTGTTTATCTTTGATTACCAATAAGTATGATCCATGATTCACAGCTCATGCCGGGCCTTGAAATACTATACAGGTTTACTGAAGACGTTCTCATATTTAATTGGGACTTTCAAAAATTGGCCCAATATACCTGCTGCGTTGCACTTACCTTGAGCTTTACCTTCTGGAAGTCAAGCACACGGATCTGTGGGATTTTGTTGATGACATAGAGCCTGTAATGCTTCTTGTTTGTCACTGGATTCCTTAACAAGCTGGAGATTCAGTGATTATTACAAACATGCATGATTATAATTCCGCAGTGCGAACAAATTACCTTTGAGTAGGGCTGTAACGATACACCAAACCCACAGGGGTGTTGGAAGGAAGAAAAAAAAGATTTTGAGAAGAAAAAATATATTTTTATTAAATAACATTTGAAAAACCTGTATAAACTGAACACCAAAGAACAATATTAAAGCTGCAAGTAGCATTGGATGGGCACTCGCGCCTCTGTGCGCATCAGGGTTACTGGCAGACGCCGCTCGTTGCGACCGTGCATTTGCGCGGCACTCCGACACTACAAATCGTCACCAATGAAAAGGGAACTCCCTGCTGAGTTCAATGATCCCTCACTCAAGACTCTTCATCATACAGTTCATTAGTTGTAAAAGGGGGCGTGGCCAAATCATAGGGAGCGGGCCAAACCATCACCAATGAAGAAGGAACTCTCTGCTGAGTTCAATAGCCGCTTTCCAACCAAGTAGTTACAGGAACGTAGTTATAGGAAAAGTCCACTTCTAAGCAGATCTACTAACTACTCTCCCCAAAAACAGTTTTTCCCCATTTGCATTTGTGCTGGCCAAGTGGCCATAGGAGGGGTAAGGGAGTGATGCAAGCACAGCAACGGTCTATCTATAGCGTTAAAATCAGAACACGTTTCAATATGCACTCATTAAAGTTAATTTGATTGGCAAAACAGTTAAGTCCTTCTTACATTACACAATAAAAGTAATAATTTTTAAGAGGTAAAAGTTTTGGATACATTTTTACCTCTTCCAACCATATGTTAAATTAAAGCTGCTGTAGGTAAGATTGTGAAGATCCAGGACTTTGCCAACAAATTTGAACTTCTCAGTCCCTCCCCCCTTTCTGCTGCAGCCCAAACCGTCTCCTAAGCCCCTCCCACACAAGGGAGTGTGACAGAACTAACGACATGTCAGACAACATTTTTAATAACTAAACACCAACACAATGTTAACTTTACTCACCAACAGTAAAACGATGCTAACTAGCAACCTAATGTTAGCCATTTCAGCATCATATCAGACAGACCACTGTGCAAACATGCTCACCAACATAGCTTTGTGGACTTTTGACTTCTAATAACCAAGTGAAAGATAAATCATTCATGGGGATATTCACCCCGGGATATTCACCCGAGTTTTGGGAAATCTTTCTGCAGCTTGTGCGCGGGGAAGGGGGAGGGAAGAACGCTATATATGTGTGTACGTGCCTGAGCAGTTATTGACAGGCAGATAGAACCCCCCGTGGCCCTGATTGGAGAAAATCAACCGGGACCGGTGGAATTTTGCCAATCGCACTACAGGCTGTAGGTGGTGCCAGAAGAGCTGGATTTTTTTTTTATATTACATAATTAATGTAGTTCTACTGGAACACAGGGTCAGTTTCAGCAAATATGACAGAAAGACTTAACTACTGCATCTTTAAGAGTATGTATGTACACACACTAACTAACTAACTATACACATACACACACACACATACACACATATACATACATACATATGTATATATACATGCACACACACACACATATATACACACATCCACATATACACACACATACATATATACATATATATACACATATATACACACACATATATATATACACACATATATACACACACACGCACACACATATACACATATATATATATACATATACACACACATATATACACACACATATATACACATACATATATACACATACATATATACACACACACACACACACACACACACACACACACACACAAGTTTGGACACACCTTCTCATTCAATGAGTTTCCTTTATTTTCATGACTATTTACATTGTAGATTCTCACTGAAGGCATCGAAACTATGAATGAACATATGGAATTATGTACTTAACAAAAAAGTGTGAAATAACTGAAAACATGTCTTATATTTAGATTCCTCAAAGTAGCCACCCTTTGCTCTGATTACTGCTTTGCACACTCTTGGCATTCTCTTGATGAGCTTCAAGAGGTAGTCGCCTGAAATGGTTTTCCAACAGTCTTGAAGGAGTTCCCAGAGATGCTTAGCACTTGTTGGCCCTTTTGCCTTTACTCTGCAGTCCAGCTCACCCCAAACCATCTCGATTGGGTTCAGGTCCGGTGACTGTGGAGGCCAGGTCATCTGGCGCAGCACTCCATCACTCTCCTTCTTGGTCAAATAGCCCTTACACAGCCTGGAGGTGTGTTTGGGGTCATTGTTCTGTTGAAAAATAAATGATGGTCCAACTAAACGCAAACCGGATGGGATGGCATGTCACTGCAGGATGCTGTGGTAGCCATGCTCGTTCAGTATGCCTTCAATTTTGAATAAATCCCCAACAGTGTCACCAGCAAAGCACCCCCACACCATCACACCACCTCCTCCATGCTTCACAGTGGGAACCAGGCATGTAGAATCCATCTGTTCACCTTTTCTGTGTCGCACAAAGACACAGCGGTTGGAACCAAAGATCTCAAATTTGGACACATCAGACCAAAGCACAGATTTCCACTGGTCTAATGTCCATTCCTTGCGTTTCTTGGCCCAAACAAATCTCTTCTGCTTGTTGCCTCTCCTTAGCAGTGGTTTCCTAGCAGCTATTTGACCATGACGGCCTGATTCGCGCAGTCTCCTCTTAACAGTTGTTCTAGAGATGTGTCTGCTGCTAGAACTAAGTGTGGCATTCATCTGGTCTCTAATCTGAGCTGCTGTTAACTTGCGATTTCTTAGGCTGGTGACTCGGATGAACTTATCCTCAGCAGCAGAGGTGACTCTTGGTTTTCCTTTCCTGGGGCGGTCCTTATGCGAGCCAGTTTCGTTGTAGCTAGGGCTGGTGCGAATACCATTTTTTGAGCTTCGAAGCTTCGGTAGTAATGAGCATCGAATATTCGAAGCTTCGGAGAGAGGGGGCTGAACATATTATCTCTAATAAAGGCAGGAATCTCTGTGTGTCTGTCTGTTTGTCGGCATGTTGATTATTTTGAGAACCTTTCATCCAAACGACTTCACAAAGGGAGTGCAGTGTCGTATTTGGTGCAATATAGATAGACAGGCCAGACGCGTTCAGAATTAATACACTTTTAACCTCTCAAGGATCACCCTCCGTCGCACGGGACACTTTGTGACTGGGCGGTGCCGCTGTAACCTCGATAAAACTTCCACTCATGAGCGTTTTTATAACTTTAAAGCATTAAATCTTCAAAATATACAGCCATGTACACAACTGTTACAAAGTAAAAGAAAATAAAACAACTCAGCCGTAATCTGCGCAGCCGAGAGTGCATGCATACCTGTTGTCGTTGTCCTGTCAGCAACAAAGTGGTATTTTGACCAAAACTTGATTTTCATAAATCCCCAAGAGTCCAAGGAAATGTAATATCCAAGCTTTATATTCCAAAACGATCTCTTCGCCTCACAATGTTGAAGTTTCTGGCCGAATCACAACGGAAAAATGGGAAACAGTTTTCCATTTCCGCACTGTTATATCACCGCTAGCTTCTCTGCCCAGCTTGCTAAATGCTCGAAGTGGGCGTCATCGTGTACCGACCAAGGGGGTAAGCTTTGCTTCAGAACTCGAGCCATCTATGGCGCCATTTTGTGGCTACCTGGCCATCACCTCCCGTTAGCATTCCGCTGACCACCTTTTTTTTTTTACGTCACTTGACAGTGAATAACTTTACATCTGAAGCGTTTAAAGACTATTTGTCTGTTGTTTATTTCTAAAGAAACACGACAATGTATAAAAGGCTCCATTACCTTGTACCTCACGTTATGGCTCCATAGCAGACGTTTTTGTAAAAATAGGCTAACGATTGTGTCATAACCACGAGACTTACTGTCGCACAGTAGAGGAATTACCGTATAGTACAGGAGAAGCTCGCAGGCAGTTTCGACTTACGTTAGCTGTTTAGGTTTAATTACTAATGTTAACTAGCATTTTAGTTAGCAATAATTAGCCTGTGCTTATTTTATCTCCTTACATATACCTACACTCTCCATCTCTGTAAGATTGGGAATGATTGAGATTTCTCTTGGCACAGCTACCAGAAAACTTACAACTTTCAGACACGTTGCTCACGTCACATTTACGTTGTCTGTCAGTTGGAGGCTGTGCAGTAAAGCTGGCCATCACCGGAAAAGTACTTCTAATAGCCTTCACTGGTCTCCGTCCAGAGCAACGGGTCTATTGGTCCATTTTATATATGTCAATGGTACCGACAGTCTCTTCTTATTCTTCTTTGTAGTTTATTGGCGGTTGGCAAACCAACTTAAATGTGCATTACCGCCACCAACTGGACTGGAGTGTGAACGAGAGATAAATGCAGAAAATAAATAAACCAAAAAAAAAAAACAACGAATATTCGAATGTTAAATTTTAAAATCGAATACCAACCCACCGAACGAATATTCGGGTCCAGCCCTAGTTGTAGCGCTTGATGGTTTTTGCGACTGCACTTGGGGACACATTACAAGTTTTCACAATTTTCCGGACTGACTGACCTTCATTTGTTAAAGTAATAATGGCCACCCGTTTCTCTTTACTTAGCTGATTGGTTCTTGCCATAATATGAATTCTAACAGTTGTCCAATACGGCTGTCGGCTGTGTATCAACCTGACTTCTGCACAACACAGCTGATGGTCCCAACCCCATTAATAAGGGAAAAAATTCCACTAATTAACCCTGACAAGGCACACCTGTGAAGTGAAAATCATTTCAGGTGACTACCTCATGAAGCTCATTGAGAGAACACCAAGGGTTTGCAGCGCTATCAAAAAAGCAAAGGGTGGCTACTTTGAGGAATCTAAAATACAAGACATGTTTTCAGTTATTTCACACTTTTTGTTAAGTACATAATTCCATATGTGTTCATTCATAGTTTTGATGCCTTCAGTGAGAATCTACAATGTAAATAGTCATGAAAGAAAACGCATTGAATGAGAAGGTGTGTCCAAACTTTTGTACACACACACACACACACACACACACACACACACACACACACACACACACACACACACACACACACACACACACACACACACACACACACACACACACACACACACACACACACACACACACACACACACATTAAACAAGTCTCCCGAAGAGAAACTGGTATCTCAGGGCACGCTTGTGGAATTTAACTCCAAAAAGGCAGCTAACCACAGGTTCCCCTTAATCTTATGATGGGCATGTGTTGTGATATTTAAACAAACGAACAGTCAACAGCGAAATTAAAGGCTCTTATTTACGAACCGGTCTGAGAGACCTCCAGCTTACAGCGGGGTCTTTGAGCATGACTGGCCAAGCGACAAGATAGCAGCCGGGGCAGGCGCTAGCTGGCTGTCTCCTCACTTCATGG
Organism: Perca fluviatilis; assembly: GCF_010015445.1. Lineage (NCBI taxonomy): Eukaryota > Metazoa > Chordata > Actinopteri > Perciformes > Percidae > Perca > Perca fluviatilis. The sequence continues at coordinate 10,280,385 of NC_053114.1, forward strand.
AGCTTCTCAACTCCGAAAACTTTGAAGCAAATTGTCAATTGGGCATCAATTTTCCCAAGACGGCCTATATATTCGAAATCTAAACAGTTCATTTCTCGCCTAAAATGTCAGAAGTGAATTTAGTGATGAATAAGATAGCGAAAATTGTTGAAATTGTCCCGTTGTCAGTCTGTACTGGAAAACCGAACCTTGTTGACCTAGGTTCCTATGTGGAAAAGGGAACAGAAAAAAGACCCTGCCCTGAAGTAGGAGCTGAAAGAGTTAGAGGAACTTTGGCCAGAGGAACTTAAAAATCCCCAAATTGGTCAAAAATCCCTCCGGTTTTGGGGGAAGAGTAGTTAGTAGATCTGCTTAGAAGTGGACTTTTCCTATAACTACGTTCCTGTAACTACTTGGTCGGAAAGCACCTATTATCGGTAAAAGGCTGAGCTAGCGAGTGTTAGCTAGCAAGCTATCAGTCAGAGCTCAGTTCAAGAAGTGGCGGCCAGTTTCTTCAGCATTGCTCGCGACACAAGATGGATGAGACAAGTGAGCGGAGCTCGCGCTAAGTCTTGTAATTTGTTCGGAATTGTGAGGAAGACCCTTCCATCCATGGGGAGACCACTTTACGCCTATTTAACAAACGCCCTACTTATTGGCCGAGGTCGATAACTCTGGGAGTTGGAAGGGGTGCGTCGCGATTCTGCCTTCTCACACCGCTACACAGATTCGTGGATCTGAGTGTTGCGATTTCGGTTTCATATTGCATATCGTTACAGCCCTATCTTTGAGTGTTGATTCGTACCTGAGAAGAGTCAATGTCTTCACTGAGGCCAGTGGGTCCAAGTCACCCTACACATGAAGAGAATAATGCTTCAGAAACACACACTATGGTTAAGTGTTGATTATATACCACCACCTGAGGTCACAGTAAACCCAGTCAAAGGGGGATGAGTAAAATTAACATGAGCAACAAAATACAGTGAAATACCAGAGAAGTTGAACACCTGTGAAATTTAAAGCTTTAGTGCGTAACTTTATGATATTAATGAACGTCCGTCGCATTCAAGCCATAGCCAAATGAGTTGCTACAAAGCTAATTAAGACTATGAGCTCCACACAACACACTCTGTATTTCTCAGTATGGCTATGTTCACTAGATTGTGTCGTCCGGTGACTTTCCCACGCAGAAACTTCACTTGAGTGAAGATAATTACCTCTTCTGAGGAGTCCATGTTTTTTAAACCCGCCCCATTTTTTGAGGCAGTTCAGCCATGGCATGCAAGCCTACAGTTAGCCATTATCCGGCCAACCTGGCCTGCTTGAGGCACTCAATTGAATTGAACGCGCGAAGCATTTGGCTAGAAGGGGCAGGTGGGCGGAGGGTTAAATGCAGCGCTCTGATTGGCCGAAAGCTTTTCACTCCACTTACACGCTGTGGCTCAGCGGCAGAATCAATGCCATAGATGTAGATTGCATAGAAACTGAAACAGCCGAAATGCGAGATGAAACAAAATGCGTACCTAGAGAGCAGCGAATCGTATAAGCGTACTTAAAAGGTCAAAATGCGTGCCAAGTACGAAAAATGCATACATGTTGGCAGGTCTGTAGTACATGTAGTTTCTAATAGGGTTGGGCATCGAGAACCGATTCCTATTTGGAATAGTTTCAAAAATTACGATTCCATCGGAATAGTTTCTTTATTGGAATCGTTTGGAGGATTTGGTTTCAAATCTGATCACGGGTTCCAAATTTAACATGCGCAAGTTTTGGTTTTTGTAGTGGCCAGGCGCTTGTTGTGTTGCAGCCATGGAGCACAGTAAGCGGCACTCTAGTGTGGCTTTATTTTACATTGAAAAAGCCCTGTCAAACTGCAACCCACCTTTGAATCAAAATAAAACTTTCCTCTTATTTGTGAAATAAGCATGTGACCCGTTTCAACTCCACCACTCAAAGAATTGGAATCAAGAATCGTTAAGAACCGGAATCGAAAAGAATCAGAATTGGAATCAGAATCGTTACGAAACGATGCACAACCCAAGTTTCTAATAATCAATTCATCGTGGACAAAACTCCAAAATGATAATCAATTTCAATCAACAAAAATTACAATAATCTTTACAGAGGTAAGAATTATAGAAGGGTTGTAATTGTTTTGCGCAAGACTGTAGAAGAATATCCATTTCTCTGGTATTTCAACAAAACAGTAAACTTTGTCTTTACCAGTTTGATCATATAAACATCTGTAACATTTCCAGATGGTTCTATTGTACTTACTGCTGCTAAAATGTACTCACCAGCTCCTGAATGTTGTTGCTTGTGAGAACCAGTTCTGTCAGACTCTGCAGAGATTGCTCCAGGTTCTCACCTATGCGACTGGAGAAAAATTTCATGAAGTTACAAGCATGCAGCCATATTCTGGCTGGCCAAGCATACGGAGACCAATTTAAACAAAGGCAGTACTTCATTAAGTCTGACATCATCGACGGTAGTTTGTACCATCTCAGAAAAAGCAACTATTATCTATTGTATATTACCCAGTGTCAGCAGCGTGTGCTTCTTGACGAGACTCAAAGCAGGCCTGCATTAAATGCAGGTAGGGTTGGGTACCGTTCACATTTGAACAGATGCCAGTCACTGGAATTCAGTACTTTCTCTCTGTTATGACTGTCATTTAATTTCAGTTGCCCAAACCCATTGACTTTGAACATTGTATAAAATTTATAATTACTAAATAACCAGCTTTTCAAAATGACCGTTGCAATGTGCAATTTTAAGCTCATTAAACTATTGCTAAACAGTTTTACTGGCATTGCTCCCATTATCCTCCGTGACACGCTCTCTTCCACTTCGCCTGACAACTCTTCTCCAAAACAAACAGCACTGAGACAAAGCCCATAGCTTCACTCACTCAAGCACAGGGCTCGAGAGTGCGACCAATTTGGTCGCAAATGTGACCAAAATTTGTAAGGGTGCGACTAAGATTTTTCCTAGGTCGCACCGGTGCACCTAATGTCCTCGCATCCGCTGCCTCTCCACTAACGGAGCGATGTTGTTTATATCAATATGGTTTAATGTTAATGTTTCATAGCCTACACAAGACTGGTGTAACGCTGCTAATGAGTCAGCCGTCACTTTCCGAGTAGCCTAGCATACGCTTCAGTCCATCGCACTCCCCCTGTCTTTCGGTAGTTTATTTTTTTTTTTTTTTTTAAGATTTCGGCCTTTATTTTGATAGGAAAGCTGAAGACATGAAAGGGGAGAGAGAGTGGGGGATGACATGTACGAACATGAAAATCACTCACCTTGCGCGAAATTCGCCGTTTGAAACCAAAAATAGGTGACCTACGTGAATCGTGTAGATTTGATGAGAAAATGTTTAAGGGAGGAGAGGGGGGGTGTAAGTACTCGGGCCTGGTGCCGTATGACTATTTTAGAAAAATAAATAAATTAAAAAGTCCACATGGGATTTGTTTTAATGCGCTGGATTTAACCATACTTTCTATGGATTTGACCAATCATCGAACTTCCACCAACCAATGAAACGAGTTCCACCAACCTTCTGCAGCGCATGTTCAAGGAAGACGCCGGCAGCGGTAAGACATGGCTTGCTAGTCATAAAGCTTCGGTCCGTGCACTCTGTAATACGAGTACGTTACCGGCAACGACCGCTACTGATAAGACTGCGACTGTTCCTTTACTGACCGACCGTGATACAAACTATACGAGTGTGCACGTTCATAGCGGATCATGATTTGTAAAAGCTATCTGAAGCCCAAACTGCCTTGATAAAGCTGTCTGTTTGGAATCAGCATGGCAGGTATTTAAACATAACGGCCTTGTCCCAGAGTTTAGACGTCTAGCTATATGAAAAGATAAACAATGCCACGTTTTTAATAAATGTAAATAAAGCAGCTAATATCAGCATGGACAAAATCATGAATGTACTAATTTGCTTTTTTGATGATGACCTGGCCAAAGTAGTACATTTTAGTTTTCACAATGATTCATTGTAGGATTATGATATTATTGCTATATGTAAATCCACATTGACTCTTTATTTAATATATGGTTGGAAGAAGTACAAATGTATCCAAAACTTTTTAGTCTTTAAAAATTATGACTTATTATTGTGTAATGTCAGAAGGACTTTAACTGTTTTGCCAGTCAAATTAACTTGAATGCAAAAAATGCATTTCAAAATGCATCAGATTGATGCTTTAAAATATGGAATATTTAAAATTTTCTTCTGGGGGGGGCATGCCCCCGGACCCCCCTAGAGGGGTAATATCCTTCTCACCTTTTTCACCCCTGACCCGTTTTCATGCCTGTCATATAGGAAAGGGCTGCAGGTCGGAGTCAAACCTCTATATTTACCAACTGAGCTATCCGGGTGTCCTCTCTCTCTTTTAATCAGTCTGTCAGTTGTTGTTGAAAGCTTATGAAGGAGCTTTCTCAGGCTATTTATTTTAGATAACTTTCATTTACATGTGTTGCAGCTGTATATTTTCAAACTGGTAAAGAAAACCCTGTCTTTGCATTTTATTTTAATCACAATCTGTGAAAAGTGGCTTTGACTTAAAACTGAAAATTTAGCCCACTTTGTAAAAAAATACAGAGCTATATATCGTGTATCGCCATTCAGCGTTACGGCGATGCAAGGAAAATTTTGGGTGCACCTAAATTTTGTGCTGGTGCACCTAAATAAAAAAAAGTTAGGCGCACCAGTGCAACCAAGGCAAAAAGTTAGTGTGGAGCCCTGTACATACATACATACATACATACATACTTTTTACTTAAACTGATACCAGTGACAAAGTTCCATTTAAAAAAATTGTTTTGGACAACACATGGTACCAATTACACTATAAGAGCAATAAACTGTGCCAGATTGTGCAGTTCAGCAGGAACAATGACTTCTCCCACTTCCATGTATGACTTATAGCTAGAGATGTTCCGATACCGATACCAGTATCGGTATCGGCGCCGATACTGCCTAAAATGCTGGTATCGGTATCGGGAAGTACTGGAGTTCATGCACCGATCCGATACCACGTAATAAAGCCCTAAAGAAAATCTACATTAAAGTAGTTTATTTATGTTCTTTTCCGTTATAACTGACTGTCAAACTGGAGAATAAAAGAAAGTTCTGGGGCATTCATTGTTTGTGTTTGTTCATGTTTCACAAAGAGTTTAACCTGATAGAAATAATATCACATCCATACAGGGATACAGCTGTTAAAACATAATAAATTATATGACACACTGGTATCGGATCGGTACTCGGTATCGGCCGATACACAAGTTCAGGTATCGGAATCGGTATCGGGAAGCAAAAAAGTGGTATCGGGCCATCTCTACTTATAGCACCACAGTATTCACTGGCACCAGCCCACAGGTAAGACATGTGAAAGATATTAGCATTTTTGAATAGATACTTTGCGACATTATCTCCGCAGTGGCATTTTTTTTTGTGATTAACACAAAGGAAAAATAGGCGGACAGCTGGACAAAGCTGGCATTCAAGCATCGCCAGCACTAAAGTTAGCATTAACTAACGTTAGCTTCACACTAGCTGGGGTTTTTACACTAATTTCAGTGTCTAGCTGAAAGCAAGTTTTTTTTACTTTAACGTGTAGTGGTCTTTGTAAACCTCTGTTTGTCAGAATGACCATAACTCGACAGTGGCTGCAGTGAAGAAGGTCTCTTTTTACAGAGTAGACAAATATGACTTTACATTAATGCTCTGGCCTGATAAAGTATGTTTTACACACATAACATTACATGTAACAGCATGACCGTTATGCCTTACAAAATATGCCAAGTGGGCAAACTTCTAGGTTTGGCTTCTACCACAGCCTAACTGTATCAGAATATACTAACGTCTTTTTGTATTTGTAGGTCTACTGTCTGTTTTCTGGACCGCGTTTGTCCGTAATAAAAGCTTTGATTGATTGATTAACAAAGCGGACCAGGATGTTGTTTAAACTAACCATGAAAAGGTAACACTATTAACTTAGCAATGTTAGTTATCTTATAATGTTTTACATTTATAAGGCTCTGTACGGCTACAGGCAGCCACTGTCGAGTTATGGTCATTCTGACAAACAGAGGTTAACAAAGAGCACTACACGTTAAAGTAAAAAAAATTGAGCTGGACACTGAAATTAGTGTAAAAACATCAGCTAGTGTGAAGCTAACGTTAGTTAATGCTAACTTTAGTGCTAGTGATCCTTCATTTCCAGCTGTCCACCTATTTTCCCTTTATGTGTTAATGACAAAAAAATGCCACTGCGGGGATAATGTCCCAAAGTATCTATTCAAAAAGGCTAATATCTTTCACATGTCCTACCTGTACGTAAGCAGGTTGCCATGGCGGAGCAGAGGCTACGCTGACTGCCGAGTGAATACTGTGGTGCTACTTTCAAAGTCGTACATGGAAGTGGGAGAAGTCATTGTTCCTGCTGAACTGCACAATCTGGCACAGTTTATTGCTCTTATAGTGTAATTGGTACCATGTGTTGTCCAAAACAATTTTTAAATGGAACTTTGTCACTGGCATCAGTTTGTTAAGTAAAAAGCACATATAGTGGATAGAATGCATTCAGTCATAGTTCTCACAGTAACACCATTTCCTGAAGGCAACATGACACTGGAGTCTTCTGCCTTCTTTGTTGGGGCTGTCACCAATGCCCGCCCCTCTGAGTTGAAGCCACGCCACCTACGCAAAATCAGGGCCAAAAGTCTGAAACCGAAAAAAAATGATCTGAAAGTGAAAAACAGATCTGAAACCGAAAAAAAAGATTTGAAGCCGTAAAAAAATAAGTTTTGAATCTGAAAACATGAAATGTGAAACTGAAAAGAAATATAAAAGTGAAAAATGAAAATTTATTCTAAATAATTCCAGAATTGAATCTAAATTTTATTCAAACTCAAAGAAAAATTGGTACACTTATTTTTAGTTTGAATACATGGTTTTATTTTTTCCAAGTTTTGACCAAACTTGGGGGGTTTGGCTCGAGGTCATGGTGCGAAGGACCCTAGGGTGAAATTACTCCGAACCATCACTTTAAAGGCGGCATAAGCGTGTTGTTAAGGCGCCCGCCTAAACTGCAAAGTGTTGCAGGAAACCCTGGACTCAATATTGTTTTTGCAATATCCAGGGTTCTACACATTTTCCAAGGTCAAATTCAAGCCCACGTTTCAAGGTCCATTTTACTTTCTCCAGCCACCATTTAAATACCACATCAAATATATACCAATACATAGTCAAAATTATTATTTAGTGTTTTTGTCACATTAAAAGACATAATACTATAAACAGCCAACATTGTGTTTCGTAATAGCAGAAGGATCAGATATTTAAGCAAAACACAAGTTTTATTTTTCAAAATGTATCACTGTCTAAGCTATCTAATCTGCCTGAGTCACTGGACAGGTTCACTTCACTAACCCTGAATTATCACCTTCTCTTCATGGTTCCTAACATAACATACAGCAAGACAGCTATGGAGAGGAGCACTGAGTGGGAGGATTTGAGCCAAATGACATGCAGCTGGGTCATTGTGTGTCAAAATCCAGGAAAAAAGGTGGTGCGCCCTCTTAGATTTTGCTCAAAGTTTATGCTACCCTTAATGTCCTTTCACACTTTTTTCCAAATCTAGGGCATGCCATACTAATTTGTAATGGTTCAGTCATATTGACATGTTTGTCTTCCAACCTACACAGTTTGGGCTGCCTATAAATTAATGTCCAAATACTGCTTCCCAGATAATGTGATTTTCAAGTTATTTCAAGGGCTAAAAATATGAAGACATAGGATTTGAACAAATATTTTACAGGCCTTGGTTTTGGGACACATTCTTGATATAGACAAGGTTTTAACTAAATCTGAGACAGTGCAACAACAACCTGTAATTCCATTTTAACCCAGAAGACTGACTGAATAAAAAGTCTATATTAAATTGAAAAAAAAAAAAATAGCTTTTCATTGCCAAGACATACATTTATCTACTGGAATAGAGCAGTGCAAATAGTGCATAAGGCCATCCTCAACCTTACAGTAGGCTACTTGTATGACACTCCATCTGACACGATTTCTTTTCAGCAACCAACAATTGTTGTTATGCACCGGGCTAACGTTTGCAGGTTTTAATTTGCGGGTAGTAACATTACAGTTATTGTGATGTAACTTTGGCTATGTTCACTGCATATTCCACAAATGAACGTGCCATAACGGACATGCAATACTAACATTACATTATCACACCAAGTACTCTGTCACTTAGCTAGCCTGTGAATACCTAGCTAGAAGTTACTAGCGTAAACAAATAGGCGCTAACGTGTACAGTAGGCTACTTCAGTAGGATTACTTGAAACTTACTTCATGTGACTCCAGAGCGCAGACTCGCCGATTGTGAAAAGCTGCACGTCTTTTTTGCAGACTTTACAAGAGGCAACTCGTAGGGTTTGTCCCCGTTTAATCCATAATAATTTTACATCTTCCAATCCAGCCAACGTTCATTGACATGTCAACCTTCTGTAAATCTATTTTGATGCGTTTTCACATTACTTTAGTCGCAATATCACATTTTGACAATATCGTGCAACACTATCCGTGCCCCCTCCACACCAAAACAGTGACAGAAAGTTGAAAGAAAAAAAACAAAAAAATAACAAATGAGTGACACAAGACTGTCCCACACTGAGTGTAGGAAACTGATCAGCTGTCTTAAGAGTCATTAATGAAATCATAGGGAGTGTATTCTAATAGATACAGTACACACTCTTCAATTATAACTGCAAGTAGCCAGCCTCTGATTATCAAGATATAGATAGATAGATAGATAGATAGATAGATAGATAGATATTATTAAAAGCTATACTTAAAGTGATCATATTATGCTCCTTTTCAGGTTCCAGTGTTTCCTCTATGTTGATTTTTCAAAATTTCTGCCGCCACGGTATCAGAAATAGGGCAGACGCACAACAGGGTTTCTGCTATGTACATGTAGCAGCGGTGCACCGCCGCTCCTGACTGTTTATAAAAAGTCATAAAGTTGTAATTACACGACTCTGCAGAGCTGTCTGCTCTATTGAACTCAAGCAAACTGTCATCCGCTCTCTCCCCCCTTTAGGGTGAGCAACTGGAACGGTGACACGGCGTCATCACTCGCAAAGTCACGGCAACCAAATAAACAGACATGCACACTTGTCACTCAATCTTAGGCAAAGTGACAAACTGCGACGAAAGACACGACATTTATCAATAAAAATTTTCAAAATAGAAAACATTACACTTCATAACATTTTGCATTTATAACATTATTGTACAAATTAGTTACAACAGTAATAGCAGTTACCTTATGTAAGTCACTTCAAAAAGGTGATGCAGTCAAAAGGTAAGCCTTGGGGGGAAAAGTTACCATAGTTGCCCTGTTCATATTAATTTAACAAACTGGACTTTGGGGTCAAGTGTAGTCAGATCTGGCACCAGGTCCCGGATGCGAAACCCCCCCTTCTCTTACTGCATTATTATATTCCATTATATTCTTTTGATTTGTAATTGTTCCCTGCCAACAGAATTTTGTGTTTTCCTTGACATAAATAAAAGAAATTTTTTTACCATAAATTGGTTCCTAAAAATGTATCAGAATGCAGGAAATCTGAGTCTTGTCACTCAAAATTTCTTGGGGGAGGACCCCCAGACTCCGCACTTAATGTTTCCCCACTAAACGCCCATTCTGAGCCAGGAAAAGGCCTGTAAGCGACTTTGAATTGGAGGTCAAATTTGGACCTGTAATTAAGGCTTAAACATTATACATATACAAAAATGTGTGTGTATATCCGGGTTCTATAAAAGGCGATAGACACCTTTCCCATTACCACTAGAATATGCATTTCTGTGTTTTTTTCTGGCGTGTCACATTCAACGTCACAAAAAGCACCAGAAAGCAAGGTTAGTAAACAGTAAAAAGCAGGATGGAGGCCAGTATTGCATTATATTTCCATTCAGGGTGATAGCTACAACTTACCAAATCCTGTTGTTGTTCATTAGCAATGTTTTCAGTCTTTTGAGCAGAGGAAAGCCGTCCAGTTTTCTGACTTCATTATCAGAGAAGTCAATAGTGTCAAACTGGTCCAGAGTAGCTCCGAGATTTTCAAGCACTGGGATTTTATAACCTGAGAGATGAAAAAACATGAAAATTCATTGAGTATTGTCTCCAAAGATTTGTATAATCTATTTGATCTATTTCAAAGACAGTTCAGAAAGCTCTAATAGCTCTAAGCCGAGCAACGTACGTCACCGCGACATGTAGTTATATTTTTCAAGAGGTGCCATGGACTACAGGTTTTCTACTGCGCTCAGATGAATATGAACTAGGCCTGCACGATTAGCTTAGAATTGATATCACGATTCTCTGCAACTATTTTTTTCTCACAAAGTGTAATGTTTATTGCACACATGACAAAACAAATTGGCAGTAGCAAACAGATTTGTTTTTGCATCTATAGCACATTGCGCATTCCCACCAGCCTGTAAACAGAGGCTTCAATGAATAAAGAAAAATAAAGTCAATACTGGCCATTTAAGTACGGTAGGCTACCAAAAATAGTGACATAACACATTGAACTAAATATGGCCCTGATACAGGCTCTATCTGAAGTCCTTGAACATATCTTAACATAATCAATATCAAATGCTTTCAATAAATTAATTGAAAAAAATCAAATAAAAGTCATTTAAAAATAAAACCGCGAACAGGGGTGACTCGAGATCGCGATTTTATAACGATTTATCTTGCAGGCCTAATATGAACGAATATGAATTTTGTAAAAGTGATGTTATTTATTTATGTATTCAAATACAGTACAGGCCAAAAGTTTGGACACACCTTCTCATTCAATGAGTTCTTTATTTTCATGACTATTTACATTGTAGATTCTCTCTGAAGGCATCAAAACTATGAATGAACACATACGGAATTATGTACTTTACAAAAAAAGTGTGAAATAACTGAAAAAATGTCTTATATTTTAGATTCCTCAAAGTAGCCACCCTTTGCTTTTTTGATAGCGCTGCAAACCCTTGGTGTTCTCTCAATGAGCTTCATGAGGTAGTCACCTGAAATGGTTTTCACTTCACAGGTGTGCCTTGTCAGGGTTAATTATTGGAATTTTTTCCCTTAAGAAAATAAGGAAAAATTATATCTAATTTCCTCTTCTCCCAAAAGGTAAAAGAGGTCAACTTTAAAATTTTAAATGAAATCTACCCAACAAACGAATTTGTAAGATTGAGATTCAATTTTGATACTAATAACTGTTTTTTGTGAAAAAGAAAGAGAATTTAGAACATGTTTTTTTTTCTGTGTGAGTCGGTGCAGTCTTTCTGGAGAAATCTGCAGAGCTGGTTACAGACCAGGGAAATTGAGATACCACCTCTGACAGTGAAGAATATAAAGTTTGGTGTTTTTGTTGAAGATAAGGTAGATTTTGTTCTCAACTTGGTGCTGCTAGGAAAACATTTTATACATAAATGTAGATACTTTAAGACCAAACTCTCCCTGATCCATTGGAAGAAGGAGTTCAATCTTTTGTGCAAGTCATTGAAACGTGTTAAAGATAAAAAAAAAAGCCCTTGAATTGATCTATTTATTTGAAACTTAATTTAATTTGAGATAGCACCTTCTCTTCATTTATTTTCTTTTATATCATTCCTTATGTTTTGTAAGGTATAAGCTCCAAGGTTTTGTTTTATATGCTCGACGCGAGGCAATAGCTTTGTTTTTTTGAGATGGATCTGTGATTGTGCCTTGTTTGTTTGTATATCTATGTTCTGAATAAATGATCAATACATTTTTTTTTTTAAAGTACAAAACCGGAAGCCATGTCAGCAAGCGCTGCTAACATTGGCTAGGCCAGGTTCTCTTGTACTTTGAGAACGCCACACTGACAACTTAATGAAAATTGACCGGTCTTTCAGCTAAATTCATTAAATTCTTTGGCTAAACAGCAGCACTTACATGGGGATGCTACTGTGTTAGTATCGCTTAAACTTTAACTTGCAAAGCTGATGCTAATAAAGTGGTTATGGTAACGTTACGTTAGTTAAAGTTCGGCTGCTGTCAGACGTTAACTTACCTAACTTTGTGTTGTGTAATAGCTAACGTTACATTGCTAGTGTATTCATTGTAACCTATTGCTACAATACATTTTGCTGTCCATATCAGAAGATACAAACACTTAAAACGTTTTAGAATTGTTAGGGCGTGAGGCCCGCGTAAAACCTGGGCAAGCTAACTAGCTACATATCCAACTAACGTTATGCTGTCGTATAGGGAGTGAACTAACCTCGTAAATCCAGCTCTCTGTCTCTCACAGGGTTGGTATATTGAGCAGCTTGCTCAATTAGCTCCGCAGATAGTTTCACCATGTTGAGGTAAAGAACAGAGGTTAGCGAAAATTATTTTTGCAACTAAATGTTCTGAGGCGTGCAATCACGGATGTGCGTGGAATGCTGCAAACAAAACACGCTGCTGTCCGACCGGAACAAAAGCTTCCTTCGACCACTCCGTGTGCTCCGGCTTTATTTTGTCCTAGCGCCCACCAGCGGATGGAGGACAAAAAAAAACGTTAAACTCTTGTTGCAAGGCAGGGGAGCACCACATTACAGTGCAGGGGTCAGGGTCGACATTCATCATCTGAATATAAAATATGCTAATATGTTTGTAAATATAACACATATGTCAAATATAAATACACACATATAATAAAAGTATTATTATTATTATTATTATTACTATTAAAAAGATCTAACTTCTGCAATTACAGATAAAAGTGAGGAACTAAACAGACATGAGATGAGACAGTAAAATGAAATCTCTTAATTAAATCAGTTGATTGGCGGGAAAGGAAGAAAACAAGCTTTTATTTTGTGTATTTTTTTTTCAAAGTATATTTATGTTTTTTTTTTATTGTTTTAACTAATCAGATAACCAAATGACATTTGTAACTTCTCAATCACGGTATTCTTGATTATCTAGAAGCTGCAGATCATGTAGCACTTATAAAACACAGTGGATCAAAAGTGCTGTCCAGGATACAAAAATAAAATACATGAGACCAGGGCATGAAGTTAACTTTTTTGACCACCAGCCACTTTGGCAGGTGGATTTTTAAGTCCATCTGCCAAAGTGACTTTTTACCAGCCAGTTTTTTTTTTCCTCATAAAAGGTGAAAAACAATACTTGCTGTGTCTCTATGATCCTCTCCTGTCCTATTCATGGTAGCCTACCTGTGGACATTGCGCCGTCATCACGTGCTGTAGTAGGGGGGCCTGCCTTGATAATACTGCATAGGGGTCTGGTGTTGGCTCGTTACGCCACTGCATATAAGAGATGATAGGATTGACAAAATCAGGAGTAGCCTACGCGCACCACAACAACAAAAAAACACTGGTGAATGTGGATCATAACACATGAGTTGTTGCAAAAAAGTTGCAACTTTTTTTGTATAGTTCTTAAAAATAAAAAAATAAATAAAAAGGAAACTTGTTTTGGGGAGAATAATAATTAGTACTATAAATTAATTACTCTGGGCTGAGATTTTCTAGGAACCTTACCAAAAAGGCTCAGGATGATGATGTTGGTATAATATGAAAACGGCTGGTGGATTTAAGACACAAAATAATAATTTATTGAATGAATCAAATATGAACATATCTGTCAGTGGCTTGTTGATCTTTACATTGTTAGTTAATTTCCTAACCTGGGGCCTGTTTCACAAAACCAAGATAAGGGATTAAGCCGGGATTTCCCAGTTATCCTGGAACGCCTTGATTCGGTTTCACAAAAGCGGAGGCACATAAATCACCATGGAGATTTATTCTGTACAGCTAGCCTGCTCCTGACCAGGCTAACAGTCAGGATTTATTTAATCCTGGAGCCTTTTCTGATCACCCAGCAGTGGTTTTACCCTATTGTTATTATCAGCCTGGATTAAAATACAACAGGTGCATATTGCTGTTTATTTAAGTACTGTTATTATTTAAAGTTGTGACCAATATTTTTTTATTTATAATTATTCATGTGACAGTCATTGTTACTGTTATATTGCTGTATGAAGACTGCTGTTCATATTGTTGTTATAAGTTTGATGAATATATTATGGCAGTTGTTGAGATAATTAGAAAAGGCTGATAAAATTTCAAATGTGTTTTAAATGAAGTCTTTTACTAAGGGCAATACATACAATGCTGTACATTTCTATAGTTGACCAATGCACCTTGAATTATTTTAGTTGATTAATTTTTTTTTAATTCTTTAACAATAAGGATCATGTTTGTTCCACTTCCATGTGCATTGTATTTGGCATTCTTAGCACACAATTTATGTTGTCCAGTAAACTGGGAATATAATTTGGGAGGATTGTACAATTTAAGAACATATCCTAATTGTACAATCCTCCCAAATTATAGTCTTAGTTCACTGGACCAGTAACTATCTAGTGATATAGGCTACTGTACATTCATGTAACAACAGGGAGAGGACACCTGAATGGTTTTTGACCTTATATTTGGGGGGAAATAACTGATGAATATACTCTGTTCCATTCATGTTTACAGTGTGCATGGAATTTATCACTTAATTATCTTCATAGCTTCTAGATTTTAGAGTCCAATTTCTTCAGTGTCTTTATTTTCTATGTCCATATATACAGGGAGCAAGGCATATAATATGAAGAGAAGGAAACTCGGCCTCTCTAAAAAAAAAAAAATGAAACGCGAGAAAAAGCGTGGCAGATAATAGCGGACCGACTGAATGATAGTCTAAAAATATACATTTATGAAATACTGCTCTTAACTGAAACCATTCAATGAGTCACTGTCATTTGCAAGAACGAACAGTTGTACACTTTGCATTAAAAGCGAGCAGTGGAAGTTAATATGACTTAGGAAACTTATATTTTAGCCCATGAGAGAGAGGGAGGAACAGAGTGAAAGAGATATTTACGCATCATATTCTAGCGTTGTAGAAAATTGATCTTCATTGTAAATTTCCTGAGTAACATTATCTTCTGCTTACTTTTAAGGCAAAGAGTACAACTGTTAATTTGTTAAAATTATTAGCCTAATCCTTGAATGAAATGATTATGACGGCTTCAATTCAGAGCAGTGGTCAGTAAATGTATATATTTAGGTTACAATTACGCATTCAGTCGGTCCGTGATCGTCTGCCTCGATTTCTCTCGCTGTTTCATTACAGTGGCCGTTTCTTTTCTTTTTATACAAATAATGTGTTTCACGTCATCATACTTCCACAAGAAGCTGCTGCTCATTCTGTATAAAGTATGTACAACGCGTATTCTCCATTTTGGCATCAGTAAATCTGTGATCAACCTTGCGGTCTTTTGAGGAAAGCCGTGGACGCGCATCTATCTGAATTACTTCAGCTGGCTCGACCTAGTCGCTCCTCCTCAGCCTGGCTTGGCCTTCGTGAAACGCACCAAGCCAGGATGCACAGATTAGACTAGGTCAAGCCTCACTTTATCAGTTATCCTGGATTTATATATTCTGCTTTTGTGAAACAGGCCCCAGGGGCCTGTAAACATGAATGGAACAGAGTATATTCATCAGTTATTTCCCCCCAGCAATATATAAGGTCAAAAACCATTGAGGTGTCCTCTCCCTGTTGTTACATGAATGTACAGTAGCCTACATCACTAGATAGTTACTGGTCCAGTGAACTAAGACTATAATTTGGGAGGATTGTACAATAAGAATATGTTCTTAAAATTGTTCAATCCTCCCAAATTATATTCCCAGCACAAATTGTGTGCTAAAAATGCCAAATACAATGTACATGGAAGAGGAACAAACATGATCCTTATTGTTAAAGAATTTAAAACAAAATTAATCAACTAAAATAATTCAAGGGCATTGGTCAACTATAGAAATGTAAAGCATTGTATGTATTGCCCTTAGTAACAAACTTCTAACAACAATATGTGAACAGCAGTCTTCATACAGCAATATAACAGTAACAATGACTGTCACATGAATAATTATTTAAAAAAAATAATGGTCACAACTAAGTAAGGGATAATGTAGAGCGAGGCGGTTGTTATAGTGAATACAACCCCGACAGGGTGATCAGGACTGTATCAGCCTGTATCAGCGCTTATTACATGGCTACTTACCAAATAAATCAATAATTTGACTAATAACTTGACAAAATATTGATTTAAAAGGGAGTTTATTGATTTAAATACGATTGTATTGCTTCCACTAGAGAAAATAGTCCGTTCCGTCTCTACGGTTGTAATCCTGCGTCCATAGCAACGTAAAAACTCTGTAGCTTTTTCATTGACATATAGCTTTTTAATGCAATCCTTCGTCTATTACTCAACACCAGCTGCCGTATATTTTATGGGGTGTTGCCGTGGTGGACAAATGACCCAGATGCTGTTTTAATCACTGCAGGAATTGACACAACATTAGCTGAAGCGTTGTAGTGAGCTAGCGGGCTATCGGCTGCTCTAATTTACATTAAACTGAACATTTCTGTTGATGGTGAAGTGAGACACGGTGAATGGCTTCTTTGGGAATATTTATGTGGATGTTTATGTCCTCATTCATCTTGTTTCCTTTTTGCAGAGCCGCTGCATGTTGACACACCTGTAAGTTAACGTTAAACAAGTTGCAATGTAAGCTAACTAATTAGCGTTGTTGTCCCTACGGCTGTTACTGCGTAGCTAGCGATCATAGACGGTATAGAAAGATACTAGGCGAGCGACGTCATCAGATCTGCTGTCATTGCTTGAATTTGAGGACAGAAGTTGCTCCACGTTTCCCCACTTTTTGCCACAGCTGATAGGCTAAATTATCCGGACTTCTTTCAGTGGATTGATTGATAGCTGTCCTCCAGAGTGAACAGAACTGCATCCATGGCAACGCTCTGCTTTTGCATGGCAACGGTGTGTTATCCTTAGAAGCGGTCTGTTATCAAGAAAATAACAGACCGCATTCTAAATTAGAATTCAAGCAAGCCATGTAATAAACAGCAATATGCACCTGTTGTATTTTAATCCAGGCTGATAACAACAGGGTAAAACCTCTGCTGGGTGATCAGAAAAGGCTCCAGGATTAAATAAATCCTGGCTGTTAGCCTGGGGCCTGTTGCACAAAAGTAGAATAAAGAAATCCAGGATAAATGAAAAAGCGCAGCTTGACTTAGTGTGATCCACTCATCGCGGCTTAATCGGTTGCACGTTTGCCGAGCCAGGATCAGAAGGTGAAGCTTTGTCAAGCCAGGAGTAGATAGCTGGGATAAGTGCACGTTCACGGCTTTCTTAAATAGACCACGGTATCGATCACAGATTTACTGATGCAGAAATGGAAAAGACGTGTGCAGCACGTTTCACCCGCTGAGCAGCAGCTTTTAATGGAAATTTACGAGGAGGTGAAACATATAATATGCAAAAAGGGAAATACGGCTGTTATCAAACGGAAAAAAAAGCCCCACAGACAATAGCGGACCGACTGAATACGTATGGATTTAAAAAAAATCTTACTTAGTCACTCCACGTTTTAATTGCTTTAATATGCTTGTTTTATCTGTTGGTTTTATTGCTATATCTGTTTTTAATGCGCTAAATGTGCTGGTTTTAGTGTAAAGTGTCTTTGATTAGCCTGTAAAGCACTATATAAATAAAATGTATTATTTAGTCTACTTCGCCTTAAAAGTGAGATTTATAAGGACTAGGCTTAATTTCAAAGCTTATTCATAATGCGACAATATGTTTTACAACCTTATGCACAAATCTCCATAAGCTATGTCTATTCTAAATATCTTTCTGCAATTAATGTTCATACAGAACAAGCATGACTGGACAAAAACTAGAAAAAGAAGTGACTTCAATACACACTGTAAGCATATCTGTAAAACAATGTAGCCTGTTATTATTCATGTTTTTTTTTTCTCACTCCCAAGATGACAAGTGACAGCCCCAAAATAAAATGATTAAGAAGCTTTGTGGCATTCCAACACGTTCTCACTCCCATTTGGTAAAAAAAGGACGTTTGATCAGGCGCCATTGTCATCGTTATTGATGCTAAAAGTCCGCTTTTAGAGTCTGCTGCACGGTGTGGGAGGATCCCCCTGCCTCCCCCCGCCTCCCCGAGTTGCATGGGCGTGGGCACATTTCACGGGGACAGCAGCGGAGGAAAAGCCCATTTCCTCCGTACTCGTGACAGCAATAGTGACAAGTAATGCATGTTAATAAAATTAAGCAGAACACATTCAGAAGAGAATGGAATAACTGTTAAACATGTTTATTTCGGATCAGAGCGGCAGCTGATTTAACACATAAGACTCCAGGATTAATCTTAGCCTGCCTTTTAGCCTGCTCTGGACCAGGCTAGCTGCAAAGAATAAATTGCCATGGTTACTTGGCTGGGTTTAATTCAACCTGCTTTTGTGCAACCAAGTCAAAGCTAAATTCATCCAGGATAACCTGAATATATGAACAGGCTGGTCGGGAGCAGGCTAGCTGCACAGAATAAATTTCCATGGTGATTTATGTGCCTCCGCTTTAGTGAAACCGAGTCAAGGCTTAATTCATCCAGGATAACTGGGAAATCCCAGCTTAATCCCTTATCTTGGTTTTGTGAAACAGGCCCCGGGTTAGGTTCACAGGCTCAGTTACCATAGTAACTGACTGAGGTGAAGTTACCGCTCTTTCTGAAACGGAAAACTCAGAGTAACCCTCATCTCAGGGTTAACCAACTCAGAGTTTTCACTAAACCTGCTTTCTGGAACGGGCGTCAGGGTTTGTTAAACCTTCTACCTGAAATACCACCCAGCTCATCAGATAATAATAATAATAATAATAATAATAATAATAATAATAATAATAATAATAATAATAATAATAATAACAACATCTTTGTATTTACATCATTTCGGGTAGAATTGCTGCCAAGGTTAAATATTAAAGTAAGCCACTGGAAGCAACCCTCTGTCAAACATGAGTTGTACACTCATCCACCAGCTCGAGTTAAGTTTTCACAGTACTGTAATGTCACACTACTTCATGCATTAAAAATTAATGTTGGCAATATGTGTAAATTGTGTACAGCAAAATCATTGCAATACGAACAAAACTCTTTGGACTACTGGGCTGGCAAGGCTTCTGTCTGTACCTTTCCTGTATTTACAGATTTAAGTTTTTTACTCATCGTGTTTGGCTCCCTGTCCAGCACCACTCCTGCTAGACAAACAACAGCACTCAACATCGCCCAGAGCTATCAGTCATGATACACACTGATAACAGCTCATACACACATCAGGCTTATCTCTCTCACATGCCAAGTTCAACCAGACCTGTGACTTCTGTGTACTGTGGACAGGTAACCATCTGTAGATTGCTTGCGTTGTGAATCCCCCAGTAAAATGCAGTAGCAATAATCATGAAATGAGGGACTACTTATGTCAATTTATGGGGCACACAAAAGAGTTCTAATTAGTAACTGAGTACATCGCTGATTCAGAGTTCATGCAGGAATGACGAAAGCGAAATTAGCTTTAATATCTTTTATGTTTTTGATATCTGTACATAGTAAATTTGTTTGTGAAAAATATAAAGTTGAATCAAAAAAAAGTTCTCATCAACATCATGGGCCCTATCTTGCACTCAGCGCAATTGCCTTTGTACACCGACGCATGTATGATTCCTATTTTGCACCCGACGCACAGTGGACTTTTCCCTCCACAGACGCACGTCGGTAAATAAGAGAATGTATTTGTATTCGGGGGCGGTTCAGCGAAAAGAGGAGGCGTGTTCTGGCGCAAACGTTCCCAGGTGCTATTTTGCCGTTTCAGAAAACAATTCCGCCACTGACCAGGAAAAACTTGGTCTAAAGTCAGTGGCACTATAGTCTAAAGTCAGTAGCGCGTTATTCAGATGCTATTTTAGGGGCGCATGCTTGGCCTTAATGTAGCGTGCACAACGCGCATATGCTTTGCTTCTCTCATTTTGCAAACCATACATAATTACAAAGAAAAATATTACTGAAAATGCTCTTAAGGTGTTTGGATAGATCAGGAGGCACTTTACAGTACAGTCCTCAAAAGGTCGCAGCATTCTTTGTGGCTTGTTGTGTTTTACACATTTCCATGAGTCATGGATGTGTTGATGACATAAATGAGGAAATATTAGAGGAATTAAAGAGACATGATGTTGAACTACGGTGGGATTGGATACTCTGGTGGATTCTGGTCCGGGAGTGGCAATGCGCGATGTGCTCCTGGTGGAGCGGGTGGACGGAGATGGAGTGGGGGGAGGAGGAAGGGGCACAACAGGTGCAGGTGGTGCGTTTGGAGGCCTACGCTCCATGGCTGCAGCAATCCTCTCCAGACTTGAGGAGATGCGCCCGAGAGGCCGCAGCAACATCGCCACCTGGCCAAGACGGGCATTTATTACTTTGCCGCATCTCGGCGACTCCCGCTGGCGTGCGCCAGGCAAATCCTCCGTTATAATAGCAATCTGCCATGGAACAAGCGCGCCTGCTCTTAAAGGGAATGTGAGATGACGCTCTGATTGTTTTTTTGCACGTTTACACCTAGCTACTTCAGACCAACCCATTTTAGATTTGCATCGGGCGCAAGAGTCATTTATCCCGCCGGTATAAAAGCAACAGCGTCCGAGATCCACCCACAAAGCAATTTGCATTTCACGTTTGATACTTGCGTTTCAGATCGTTAAAATAGGGCCCCATATCTCATGCCTTCTCTTTCAGCTGAAATCAGTTGTTTGGAATGATTATTCCTTCATTTTATTGTAAATATTCTAAGATGTTCTATATTTCAATATGGTTACTGCAGAAATGCTATGCTGTCCTCACTAAAGGTTGTTGCAGGCAACGTATTCTTCAGCTATACAGCTAGCTTAACATTATATTCTCCAGCATTATATCCTCCAAGGAACAGGCAGGTTGTTGTGTTTGGCAGGATTTAATTAAGGAAAATATCACTTATTTTGTAAAAGGATGAAGCCGGTTTGTGGACTTTAAGGCACAGGATTAAGCGGATTTGTACACTGTGATGCTCCCTCTATGAAGCCATGGGAAAAAGGAACTTTCTAAACATCACTTCCTCCTCCTATTCTCTAACTGTTACCTCACTTCCTCTTTAGTGCAGCTACTTACAATCACCAGTAGGGGGCGGAAAATAACATACAAAGGAAACCACTACACCAATTCCATTACACTCCCCGCCTGGCATATTAAGAAATATGCCACTATATACATATTAACCCAAGTTCTTTTCAAATCAGAGTCTGTCCAGGGGAATAGCTGCTACTTCACCAGATTGCACTCAGCAGGCTATGAACTGTGTGACCCGTGGTCACCATCATGTCACCTGATTCAACTGTAGCTCTGTTACTGACTCCCATGGTGATTTGGCTGGTGAGTATTCTTGTCCTCCTGGGAGCAAAGCAAGACCACCTCAGAAATGGGTATAGAGAATATCTTGACTGTCTGATTTCTTGTCACTTTAACTTCCACTTTCCTTACGAGTGCATCTTTACTGGGAATAGCCTTTATAATAATTCCCATTGGCCACTGATTCCTTTTTGTCTGACTGTCCTTCATCAGAATTACATCTCCTTCTTTGAGATTAGGTTTCTGTGATTGCCACTTCTGCCGACACTGAAGTGTGCTCAAATATTCTCGTCGCCACCTAGCCCGGAATGTCTCTGCCAAGGCTTGAACTCTCTTCCACTGGTTCTTAAGCAGATCTCCTTTTGAGAAGTTACTGGCTGGAGCGAGAGATACCCCTGTTTTCTGCGTCAGCAGCATGGAAGGGGTTAGAATGAGGGGAGCCTCTGGGTCGGTGGATACAGGGATTAATGGCCGGGCATTCACAATGGCACAGACTTCTGCCATAAAGGTGCTTAAAACTTCATGAGTGAGTTTTAAAGGTCCAACTTGTAGAAGCATGGAATCTAGAATCCGTCGAGCGACTCCAATCATGCGCTCCCAAGTGCCACCCATATGGGAGGAGTGAGGAGGGTTGAAAACCCAGGTGCACCTTTGTTGAAGGAGGTAGTCTTTTATGCTTGAATCACAGGGACCTTGTGCATCCATTTTCAGCTCCTTACTTGCTCCAACAAAATTGGTCCCACAATCTGATCGAAGCTGTTTAGCATGGCCTCTGATGGAGAAAAACCTCCTGAGTGCGTTTATGAAGCTCGAGGAAGTCATGGTTTCGATAACCTCAATGTGAATTGCACGCGTGGACATACATGTGAACATAGTTATGTTCACATGCCCACCTTTTGTCTCTGGCTTGGCCACCCCTGGTACGACGTGTGATGACTTCCCATGGCCCAAAAACGTCAAGTCTGACATACGAGAATGGGGGGTCGACATGCAGGCGTTCTATAGGTAGATCAGACATTTGTTGTTGCTCCATTTTCCCTCGCAACTTTTTGCATGTGACACACCTATGAATGCAGCTGCTGATGAGGCGTTTTCCTCCTACTATCCACAGGCCACTTGCGCGGATTGCACCTTCTGTGAAATGTCTGCCCTGATGTTTTACACATTCATGATAGTGGCGGACGAGGAGAGTTGCTATGTGGTTACGGCTTGGGATAATGATAGGGTGAGCTTCACACCTTTCAAGTTGCGCCTGGTCAATACGTCCACCTATTCTCAGCAAGCCTTCACTGTCGATGACTGGCCGAAGTTTGTGGAGAGGGCTGGTTTTGGGAAGGTCGCAGTTTGACATAATGCATTTGAGCTCTTCTGAATAGTTTTCATGTTGCACACATTTTATGATGACATGCTCTGCTTTAGTGATGTCAGCAACTGCCAATCCATTCTTGCACATGTGCCAGCCCACACAGCTGCTATTGCCTGATGGGAGTGAGAAGCATTGAGCAATGTGACAGAGGTGGGCCACAGCTTTGGTGAGTGAGTTCCACTTGGAAAAATGCTCAAATCTCTTTGAGCCCAGCTTGCCTGCAGTAACTCGTGTGGTGAGACATGTTACCTTGGAACGAATCTCAGCATCTGAATCTGGATCTACAAGATCGTATGTCATCTCATTTCCAGCGTTGACCTCTGAACTGACTGGCTTGGTCAAGAAAGCTGGTCCAGTCAGCCATGTAGTGCCTGCAAGATCGGCAGCTGGAACAGACCGGGACCCATGATCGGCTGGGTTCAGCTCCGATGGAACATAACTCCACTGCTCTGGCTGTGTTGACTGTTGGATACGTTGTACACGATTTCTCAAATAGACTTCTTTTCTCATTGTGTATGTATCCTAACACAGCCTTGCTGTCAGTGTAGAATTTGACTGCATCCACTTTCAGATCAACCTCTCTGATGACAAGCTCTGCAATCTCAACAGCCAGTACAGCTGCACATAACTCTAACCTGGGGATTGTCAGCTCAGGCTGAGGAGCAAGTTTGGATTTAGCAAAGACAAAGCCTACTTCACTGTGACCATGCTCATCTGTGATCTTCAGGTAAGCCACTGCCGATATTGCTTTAATAGAGGCATCAGAAAAGACACACAATTCTGTGTGTCGGGCCTTGGAAGCGGAGAAAGATGCATATGTGCGTGGGATATGTACCTCCTTTAGTGCTAACAGTGATTCATGCAATCTTCTCCAATCTTCAAATTTGGCCTCAGGAAGACATGTGTCCCATTCTGTATCTTGGGTCGAAAGCTCTCTGAGGAGCAGTCCGCCTTCTATAGTAACTGGAGCTAAGAATCCCAATGGATCAAACAGACTGTTCACTGTTGACAGGACGCCTCGCCGTGTGAATGGCTTTTGACTCTCAGGAACGTGGAAAGTGAAGGTGTCTGACATAATGTTCCAGCTAACCCCAAGGCTGCGTTGGACAGGTAGGTCATCCACAGAGAGGTTGAGGTCTTTGATATCATTTGCTCTTTCCTCTGCTGGAAATGCATTCATCACTTCTTTTTAGGTTTGAGGCTATCTTGTGTAACACAATGTTAGACTCAGCCAGCATTTGAATATCTGCTGTCACTGCCACAGGTTCCCTTCGGAATCTGAGAAGCACTCCAATGAGGCTGTTGTTAAGGTCTGGCCCAGAAAGTAAGACCTCATTCAGTGAGATTCCATCATACTGTGCACTAGAATCAAACACCACACGGATCTGCCCTGGTTTTTGTGGGTGGTAAACTCCAAAGGTAGGGAGATACCAACATTCCATTCCTTCTTTGAGTGGTGGTGCAAGCTCAGCATGTCCATTATCAAGCATTTTTTGCATGAACTCAGTGAAGTGCACTTTCATTTCAGGCTTCTTCTCTAACATCTTCGCAGTGACATCAGCCGTTTGTAAGCATAGTCTCTGTTGTTAGGGAGACGTCTCCGTGTGTGTCGGAAAGGGAGAGGAGCGACCCAGCTGTTTGTATCATCTTGGAAGAACTCCCGTTCCATGACCTGAACAAAGGTTATATCCTCAATTGAGTGGGCAAGCAGGTTGTCATTCTCTGTTGTGCAGAAGACTGTTTTTCCAAGATTATCTTTGTTTAAAGACACTGATGCTCTTTGTGTGGGCTTGTGCAGGGGAAGATTCTTGTCATTACCTTTAATACTGTACATTTCTTTCACCTGTATCCGATTCTCACATGGAGTTAGGTAAGTTGGTCTTCCATTTCCAAGGATACAGGTTTTCATGGTACTCACTGTGTTTGTCTTGTGAGCACCCCCTATGCATACATCACCTATGATAACCCACCCAAGGTCAAGCTTTTGTGCATATGGTGCGTAGTGAGGGCCATTGTGCTGTTTACGAACCTTATGGACCCTAACAATGTCTCTTCCGAGTAGCAGCAGGATGTCAGCAACTGGATCAAGGGGTGGGATTTCATTTGCTATCTCCTTTAGGTGGTGATGTTGGTATGCAGCATCTGGCGGGGCCGTTTGGGGGTCTCATTACATTCAGTGAGTGTAGGGAGGGTTGGTCTTTTTTTTTTTGTTTTGGGGGGTTTATTATTTAAGTGAGTGTAGGTAGTGGGATGTTTATTTTCCCATCTACAGATTCTACCATGAAATCATGAGCTTTTCTCCCAGCTGTTTCCACTGTACCTGCACAGGTTTTGAGTGTGTAGGTTACTGCTGCTCCTTTGATGTTGAACATGTTGAAAAACTCTGATCTAGCCAATGACACGTTGTTCTGGTCATCTAAAATGGCATACATTTTTCTCTGTAGATTGCGATGACCGTTGGGGTACACATTTACGAGGCAGATCTTTGAGCAGGATTTGACTTTAAATCCCTCACCACATACCTTGGTACACCTGGATGTGACATCTAACTGCCCTGTGTCCTCTCTCTCCCCGCTGTTCTCTGATGAAGGGGAAGAACCGGGCTGTGACTGAGGAGCAGGACCAGGGTGAAGAGCAGAAAGGTGTCTATCGCTGTCACACTCCGTACATTTGATGGGTGTTTCACAAGATTTTGCCTGGTGATTAGTAGAAGCACAGCAGTGAAAGCATTTATTGTTCTCTTTCAAGAATTTCTGTCATCAAGGCTCATTTTCCTGAACCCTCTGCATTTCTTCAGTGAATGGGGTTTGTTATGCATTGGGCATTGTCTGTCATGATTTTCTGTTTTAGATACTCTATCTGATGATGATATGCTTGTTTTATGCACAGAGACAGGTTTATTTTGACCTTGCTTCTCTCTCTTGTAAGAGGTTGTAGAGAGAGTGGGCAGGTTAAAGCTGGGGTCGTTTCTCTCTTCAGCTTCCCTGCAGATGAACCCTTTGAAGAAGCAGAAAGGAGGAAAGGCAACACCATAGTCTCTCTTGTATTTGGACCCGTGAGACATCCACCTGTCTTGGAGATAGAAGGGCAGCTTCTCAACAATGGGCTGGACTCCCCTTGCTGTGTCAAGGTAAGCTAGCCCTGGCAAGTACCCATCTGTCTTGGCAACATCTAATTCTATCAGTAGATCTGCCAGCTCTTGGAGTTTTTACTGTCTCTATTTTGAATCCTGGGAAAGTTCTCTATTTTACTAAACGGAGCTCTCTCTATTGCTTCTGGAGATCCATATGTTTTATTCAATCTCTCCCAAACCATTTTGAGACCAAGAGATGGTTGTCTGACATTTACAGACCTAATTCTGAGTGCCTGCTCACTTGACTCCTTACCCAACCATTTGATTAGCAAATCCATCTCTTCACTTGCTGACACCTCAAGGTTTTCAATTGTGTTGATGAAAGTCTCTCTCCAGGCTTGGTAATGTTCAGGTAGGTCATCAAACTTAGTCAAACCTGAGGAAACCAGCTGGTTCTTAGCGAGAAACTTGGCAAGATCAGCTGTTGTAGTGTCATGATTTGTGTTGGCTGAACATGATGGCTTGATGGGGAGAGCACTATGCTTGACATCATTTGTCTACTGTGGTACATCTGTGTGAGGCGGCTTTGTGTCCCTGCGTTGGTACATCGGTCTCCTATTGATGATATGTGACTGGGCCTCACTCTTAGCAGTGTAGTCTTGATGGGGTGTGTGTACTGAAAGTAAGGGGGGATTAACTTCCCTCTCCTCTCTTGCTGTCTCGGTGAATGGTTGATTTGTGAGTGCTGGAAGTGAGGGGTAATGATCATCCTTATCTTTAGATCCCTGTGCAAAGGGCTGCAGTGCGTGGTGGGTAACATAGTCATCAGTTCTTTTTTGTGCACTCTCTTGAAGGGACAAGAACTCAAGTTTTTCAATCTGGTCAATTCCATCTATATCTGCTGCTGCTGCTGTCTCCAGAACTACAGCTTCTGCATGGGCAGCTTCAGCTTCTCGCTGTAGATTGATGCGATCAATGCTGGCTTCCAGCCTAGCTTTCTCAATTTTGAGTTCACTCTCCTTTTATGTGAAGGCCTGCCTAGCTTTGGCTGCTTCTGCTTTGGCACGGGCTCTTGCTGCTTCTAAGCTGACTCTAGAGCTTGACTTTCTGGAGTGATTGTGGGAGAGGACTGAGCCCAATTCACTACCATCTTGTGAGCCTTTTACTTTGTCTTCACCGGAAACCTCTACTGACTTAACTGTGGTTGCCATGATGATGAAGTGCAGTCAGGGCTGGATCCGCCCAGACAGCAACCCAACATTGAATAAATATAGATTTTCCATCGGAATCATCATTATGGTTGATATTGAAATTTCAATGCAAAATAAATGTTGAATCACCATTACAATATCGATGAAACCTAACGTTATTAATGTTGATGGCAACAACATTGGAACAACATTGATCTGTAGTTATCTTTATGATTGATTAAAGAGCAATGTGCAGGTTGAATTCATAACTGAATTAATACTTAATGTTGTCTGAAGAGGTCTTTTAAAAACACATAAGTAGAAATTGCTATGTTACACAAACCCTAAAGCAGAAACTTTGATGAAAGGGTGCCCATTTTTAAGCTAGGCTCTGAAATAGCCTTTCCCGCTAGCAACGCGTCATATGACGTAGGCAGAGGTAAACAATAGGTTTCTTCTCACTCTACAGTGGTGAGAGAGAGAGAGAGCTATAGAGAAAGTTTATGTAAGTCATAATGGTAAATTATTGTGTTTGTGCTGGTTGCACAAAGTCCAGCCTGTCAGGAAATCGTGTACATAATTTTCCTTGTAGGAAAAGCAAGGTTTTTCGTTTTTGGGTGCGTTTTGTGCAGGTGAAGTGAGCAGACTTCACTGCCGCGTCTGTCACCACACTCGGTCGTTTGTGGTGCTCATTTCACTCCGGAGAGTTATAGACCTGGAGATTTGTTGGAGTCTCGGATGGGATTTTGGAGTAAAGATAATGTGAGGCTTATTACCGATGCTGTTCCCTCGGTGCACTCGATGGAATCAAGTCCACCACCATCAAAGCTTTCACCTGAATCTGGCGCGGGCAAGACTGGAGGACCAAGTGCTAGCACTTGCAGAAATTCCTGCACCGAAAAAGAGCTCCTAGCAGAGTAAGTCTTACTTTTAATTCTTGTAACTCTTAATTTGGCTGATTTCGTAATGTTTTAGTCTAATAATTTCAGAATAAAGAAGTGATTTGAGCGTGTATGTATTGGGCAATCCACCATCCAACTAGTAACATACATGTTAGCTTGGCTATTGCATTAGCAAACATTTGGTAGCTGATGATTTGATGACAGGAGTAGCTAAAATTGCGTCTGAATTCATTCCCTCATCTGGATTAAAAATGCGCTGACTGCAAAATCCTAGCATCAGGGCTTCAGTATACAGAGAGAGGGAGAGACTGAGCTTTAGAACAGGTTTTCGTAATTGTCTGCCTTGAAATCAATGCAGTTTGCATTAAGCTAGCTATGAGCTGTTGGCAGCTAGCTAGCCCAAACACCCCCGTTTTCCCCTCATTTTATTAAGCTAGCTGTGAGCTGTTGGCAGCTAGGTAGCCCAAACACCCCGTTTTCCCCGCATTTTATTAAGCTAGCTGTGAGCTGTTGGCAGCTAGCTAGCCCAAACACCCCCGTTTCCCGATCATTTTATTAAGCTAGCTGTGAGCTGTTGGCATGCAGCTAGCTAGCACAAACACCCCCGTTTCCCCCGCATTTTATTAAGCTAGCTATGAGCTGTTGGCATGCAGCTAACTAGCACAAACACCCCCGTTTCCCCCGCATTTTATTAAGCTAGCTATGAGCTGTTGGCAGGCAGCTAGCTAGCACAAAACTCCAGTTTCCCCTGCATTTCAATTCAGACCATTCTCCCGCACAATTTTGTATCCCAGTAGGCTACTCTCTGGTAATTTACAAAGTCCAAAATGATATATTAATCAATATGCTGAAATCTCCTAGATTTTGCCACTATAGGTTTTGACACGTCAGAGCTGCTTTGGTTTTATTTCTCTTTTTTTATTATTACTGATCCAGTTGGTAACTAAGCTTGTATCCTATTTTTGTGAGTGATTTTGAACCTCCGTGTTTTTCAGATTTTGGCAGAGCGTGCAGCCAGTAATGAAGGGATAGATGCACCTGACAGAGGGCTTCTCTCTACAGGATCCTGGGCCATTAGTGCTTCGTCATGGGTCACAGTGCAACATCAGATGTCTGCAAAGCTCATCAGGTAGTGTAACTTGTATCTATCATTAGCTGTATATGACACATAAACATTTACTTCTAATGGTAGGAAGAAGACATTTCATACTGGACTGTATTAGGTTGTATGTGTTGTGACCACTGACTATGTGATGTTGTGCAACTCTTTTATTTATTTATTTTTTTTCGCCTAGCAGTTTTCCTTGGACTAGGGTGGCCCCTAAATCATGGCTGCAGCTGTCGCCGTGGTCCTGCTATGCACGTCCTGCTACACCATGAACTACTGCAACTACTATTTATACTCGTAGTTCAATTATCTTTATTGTGACTGTTATTGCCACTGTTCATCACACCCCCAACCGGCACCGTCAGACACCGCCTACCAAGAGCCTGGGTCTGTCCCAGGTTTCTTCCTGAGAGGGAGGTTTTCCTCGCCACTGTCACACTGAATGCTTGCTCTTGGGGGAATTACTAGAATTGTTGGGTCCCTGTAAATTATAGTGTAACATCTCCAAATTATAGTGTAAATTATACCTACTCTATTTGTAAAGTGTCTTGAGAGAACTCTTGTTATGATGTATTAAAGTTGACAAAGATGAGACTTTATTGATCTGGTGGTGAAATTCACAAGCTACCTGCAAAGTCAAACTAAAGTAATGCAAAGGTAGTGTAAAGCATTACAATTCAGAGACTGTAATATAACTAATTACTCTGAAATGACAATAACTAGTAATCTATAATGAACTACATTTTGGAAGTAACTTGCCCAACACTCCTAGTTACTATCAATTAAATTATGAATACATTTTATACAACAAGACACTTTGTGATTGTGTTCATTTTGTGAAAAGAAAATATATTTATTGATTGCCTCCCTTCCTTTGGAAACTGCCTCCTGATTGCGGCCACAACACAAGCTGGTATCACCTTCCTGATCTCCCTGCCCAGAAACCCATATGTCTATCAGACTACCTGCCTGTAGGCTGTGTATCGGAATTGCCTGGAGAATGATATGGGTGCAATGTTGATATTGATAATCCTGTTAACAGTCAATATGATCAAGAGTGATAGACTTATTTGATGTAACATTTTCAGTTATTCTATTCCATAAAGGTATGTATGCACATCAGAGTTTAAAAATCTGCTAATCCCTCAACATCAATGAAGCACATTAGATTAGATTATACTTTATTGTCATTGTGCAGAGTACAAGTACAAAGACAAAAAAATGCAGTTTGCGTCCAACCAGAAGTGAAACAAAATCAAATATGTATAAGTAAGTGTAAGTAATGAACATGTACAGATATATGCAATGTAGTAGGAGTAACATAGTAGTAAGAATATTGATATATATGCAGGGTATTAACAGAATATATTATAAGAAAAACTGAATAAATATGGATATTCAGTATGAACCATATAGACAGGTATGTGCAGTGTGGTATCAGTACCATTGTAGTGCAGAAACGGTAACGTAAGAATAAGTGTACTGTATGTGCAGGAGGAATAGTATGAAGAGCAGTAGAATATGGCTATATATAAGTAGTTACAGTATGTACATCAAAATTTATTTGTCAAAATCAATCAATCAATCAAAATTTATTTGTATAGCGCTTTAAAACAACCAACAGGTATCCAAAGTGCTTCACATCTTGAGCTAAGAATAGACAACATATGTTGCAATAAGAAGAATGAAATGTAGAAAACAATAAAATCATAAAAAGGTTACTTAGAAACAGAAAGAGGAAATTGTCACACCACTACTGCGTATTAAAAGCCATTCTAAACAGGTAGGTTTTGAGTTTAGACCTAAAAAGAGCAACATCTGTAATTGTGCGAATATCAGGGGGTAACTTGTTCCAGAGTCTCGGGCAGCAACCGCAAAAGCCTGATCACCCCATTGTTTGTACCTTGACCTTGGGACTTCTAAAACCAGTTGGTTAGAAGACCGCAAAGACCGGCTGTGCTCACGCAGGGTTAAAATCTCGGATAGGTACTCCGGGGCTAGGCCATTAAGGGCCTTAAAAACAAAAAATAAAATCTTAAAATCTATTCTAAAACGCACAGGGAGCCAATGTAGGGTGAAAAGAACGGGAGTGATGTGTGCATGTCTAGATGTATTTGTTAAAAAGCGAGCAGCAGTATTTTGCACAAGTTGAAGACGTGAGATGGAGGTTTGATTCAAACCAACATAGAGAGCATTACAATAATCCAACCTTGAACTAATAAAAGCATGGATCGCTTTTTCTAGATCATGCCTGTTAAGGAATGGCTTAACTTTAGCCAGGAGACGGAGCTGGAAAAAGCTCATTCTAACAACATTGCTGATTTGTTTGTCAAACTTCATGTTGCATTCAAATTTCTGACAGCTGGCTTAAAATATGAAGCCAGTGCTCCAAAACTCAAGGATGGACGGTTTGTCGTGCCTGAAGTACTGAAGATGATACACTCCGTTTTATCTTTTATCGTTCAAGTTTAGAAAGTTTTGTGACAGCCACAACTTAATGTCATTGATACAACTAAGCAGGGAGTCTAATGCGACACGGTCATTTGGTTTGATAGGCAAATAAATTTGCAAATCATCTGCATAACAGTGAAAAGATAAGTTGTGCTTTCCTATTATAGCCCCTAACGGCAATATATATAAAGAAAACAGGATTGGGCCAAGAATTGAACCCTGGGGTACCCCACAAGAGAGAGGAGTGGTTGACGAGGAACAGTCACCAATCATAACAGAAAAGCTCCTATTCGCCAAATAGGAGCTAAACCACTGAAGTGCCGAGCCTCGGATGCCTACGTACTGATCAAGGCGAGAGAGGACGGCATGGTCTACCGTATCAAACGCCGCTGTGAGGTCCAATAGCACTAAAACAGTCGGATTCCCAGAATCTACAGACAGGGCAATATCATTGTGCACTCTAAGCAGTGCAGACTCAGTGCTGTGACGTGATCTAAAACCAGATTGAAATTTTTCAAACACACAGTTCAGTTGCAAAAAGGCTTGTAACTGTATATAAACAACTTTTTCCAAAACCTTTGACAGAAAAGGCAGATGGGAGACTGGTCTAAAATTGGTCAACACTGTAGGGTCAAGATTAGGCTTCTTAAGTAGGGGCCTGACCACAGCATGTTTAAAGGCAGCCGGGACAGAACCTAAACTAAGACTAAGACTAAGAATTAAAAAAGTGAGTAGACTCGGCCCAATGGTGTCATTAAAAACCTCCTTCACTATCCTGGCGGGAACAATGTCTAACGGACAGTGGGTAGGTTTCATGTGTTGCACGATCTCAGAAAGCAATGTCAGAGAAACTGGCTGAAATTCCTCAAACACAGCAGAATGCATAGGAGCAGCAGGTACAAACACATTAAAACTAACACTGGCATTTTGCCTGACCGATGCAACTTTGTCAATAAAATAAAAGAGAAACTTCTCACAGGTACTAGTTGAAACCTCTGTCGGATCAGAGGTGCATGGATTTACAACAGAGTTAATAGTATTAAATAACACTCTGGGTTCATGGCAACTGCTAGCTATTACGGAAGAGAGATGTTGCATCTTTGCCACCTTCACAGCCTTCTGGTATGTGGCTAGACTGTCTCTTAATAAACCCAGTGATACTTGCAAATTGTCCTTCCATCTTCGTTCAGCTTGCCTGCAGTGTTGCCTAAGGGCCCTTGTGGAGTCATTTAGCCAAGGGTCAGCCTTAGGTTTAATAGATTTAGTCCGGACAGGGGCAATAGAGTCTAAAATTTCAGTGCACGTGGAGTGGAAACACAGAGAGAATGTTATCTGGATAAGAGGGAGATACCAGACCATTCATAACACAGAACTGTGAGCCCCAGAATGCCAAAGCAAACTCTCCAGCTGAAGAGGAGGTGATGCAGCGCGCTTCAGAAGCTGAGGAGACAGGCTTACTAGCAGGTGGTGGTACACTGATCTCAAAACCTGATGGGGAAATGATCTGAGATGCCAGTTTCTTTTATTTCACTTAGTGAAACTGAAAGCCCATAAGTAATAATGAGGTCCAGGGTGTGTCCAAGATTATGTGTCGGCCCTTTCACACACTGATTAAGACCAAAAGAGATTAAAAGTGATTTAAAATCATTAGCAAGTGGGTTAGAGGGGCAACACACATGAATATTGAAGTCCCCACAAACCAGGAGCTTGTCGTACTTTGGAACAACATCAGCTAAAAACTCCGAAAACTCACATATAAAATCCTTGTTGTGTTTTGGTGGGCGATAAATAACTGCACACAACACAGGAGAATCCAAGTCAGCCACAAACAGCTGAAGTTCGAAACTATTGTAACAGAGTGCAGGTAACAATCTGCATCTGTACTCATCCTTGAAGAGCGTGGCCAGCCCCCCACCTCGACCTGACGCTCGCGGAGAGTTGAGGAAAGAACAGCTGGGGGAGGAGCTCCGAGAGCGCTGTCATTACCTGGTTTCAGCCAGGTTTCGGCCAACAGAAGAAAGTCCAGAGCATTGGTCTTTAAAAAGTCATTGAGGATAAAAGTCTTGTTTGTGAGTGATCTGGTGTTGATTAGCGCCATGCGAATTGAGCCGCTCAGTCTGTTGAGAAGCACGACGAGGTGGGCGGAGATTCCCATGAACGCAGCCTCGCCTGGAGCGCATCCTGCTCCACCGGCGGGGAAATTTGTATTCGGAATCCGGGACCGTCAACTGGAGCCATCGGTAACTATGTACCAGAGAACACCGCCGATTGCAGGCTATGAACTCCGCGGAGAACCCGAGACACGGATGGCCCGGATCGCGTGTGTAGGGTGATGCCAGGTAAGCTCTGAGCCTTACACGAACTCCGCCTCTTTGTTGTGGAGCCGAAGGCCGGGCTGACGCCATAGATAGGCCGGAATGGACGCCAGGAAAGGCGGCGGCATGGTTGACTGTCCATCTGAGCTGTAGATCGGCACTTTTTCCACAGAATTGCGAATACTTAAAAGAGTCAGGCGGTCATATACCAGCAGCGGTGACACATTTCCAGTTACAATTAGTAAAAGCAGGCAAATCAATAAAAATTCCAGCACAGGTAAGCGGCGAGACACACACAGCGGCGCCATCTTACTATGCCATTTAAGAGTACATTAATTATTTTTGATACAGTTTATTTGTTTACAAAACTGACGACTATAATAGAAGTGTATAATATAATAGTGTTATAAATTAGTCTCGTCTAAACATACTCTGGTCTGTTGGCTTGGAGAGGGCCATACTCCTGCCTGAAGTTGAGGTATACCTGCAGCGAGAACGGGTTGAGGCAGCAGGCATCAAAGCCGGGATGGAGCGTCAGGCAGGTAATGTCCGTGGCCGGGACTAAACCCTCAACTAGTGCCCAGTAGGCATCCACCTCTCGACAACACATGCTGTCCACCGCCGACGCCATAGCCTCACAATGTCCGCACTAAACACCTAGCCAACAAAACGACTATGTGCTAGTGCTAACCTGCTTCTCTTAATACATCCATGGCTCTGATGGACTCCACAGCTGTCTGAGCGTTAAAATCTTAGGTTGTAGAATATCACAAGACAAAACGTTGCTGGCTTAAATTAAGACAATCTACATGTATGTTTAATCTAAAACATGGTCGAAAGTATGTTTGCTGAAGCAGATTTTTTGTATAACACAAATGTACTAGCCTAGATGAACCAGAGTTAGCCACCATACTACACAGTAACTCACAAAGTCACTTGCCCTATTCGCCACTGGTTCACAACTCTACTTCTCTCTTCTGCCCATTGTTCCTCCCCCTGATCTCCCCCCTAATCTCCCCCTGACCTCTATCTCTTCTAGGAGGCTCATAATTATAGGCCTGTGTGCCATCATAGGCATGCTCGCCAACGTTGGAGAGCTCGGTTTCTTCATCCACGTCCATTGTAATTTGAGCATGAACTTGACCAGACTCCCTCGCGTTACGTCACTTCCGTGTGATAGATAGATGCGGAAGTTATTTTATCACAATTTTATCTCAAAATATCGTTTATGGCGGTTATATATTCCTCCAGTTTTGAAAATATAGTTGTTTATCATTAATATACACTATGCTGTATAGGGGTGTCCAACCTGCACATTGCTCTTTAAGCATTGATATTTGGTTTACTGGGCGATATTGCCAATGTGTTGAAAAGTCATTGATTTAGAGTTGACCGGGAAACGACCTGTTGTTGAAAAGCCATCGAAATATAGTTGACCGGGAAATATGATTGAAAATGCATTGATATATAGTTGACCGGGAAATATGATTGAAAATGCATTGATATATAGTTGACCGGGAAATATGATTGAAAATGCATTGATATATAGTTGACCGGGAAATATGATTGAAAAAGCATTGATATATAGTTGACCGGGAAATATGATTGAAAAGCCATTGATTTTTGGTTGACCGAGAGATCATCGGGTGGTAGACCAACGTACTGCACCGAACACATCTCATTTCTGGACTCTTGGGGCGAATACGATCAGGTAAGCTTGCTTAATATGTAATGTTCGATATGAATGAATTGTACTAAATCAAATACTGTTACTCGTTAACATGATGGTTAGTGTCCATCATGCTTTTGGATTCTGCATCAGACAACTTTTAAAAATAGCTAATGTTAGCTAGCGTTAGCTAACGTTAGGTAGCGTTAGCTAACATTCGCTAGCGTTAGCTAACATTAGCTAGCGTTAGCTAGCAGTAACAGTCTTAGAATATGGTACAGATGAAGTTGGAAATGTTTTGGCAAGGAAATTATTGGATATGACTGAATTTCCATTTGTAGTTGCATTATAGCTTTTGGATTTTGCTGAGGACAACTTTTGAATTCGGTCATGTTAGCTAATGCTAGCTAACGTTAGCTAGCGCTAGTCTTAGCCTAAAAATCCATTTTGAACTGATGTTTGGCAAGGATGTGACAGTATTTGTTGCTCTAATTGTGTTGTAATGTGTTTGTAGAGAGGAAAATGCCAGGCGGAGAGGGAAGAAAAGAGATCACCTGCCGGAGGGACTGAAGCAAGTAAAAAGGTAACCTTCAATTTTGAAAAGTGATTTGAATTTATGGAAAACATGATAGGCTAGCCTACAACACTGGACAAATTGCCTTATATCTGATCATTGAAAAATACTAGGCCTAGTAAATTTGTTTCCAAGTGTGTATATGTGGGTATTCTGTTTAACTTAAAGGCAATTTTTTGCATTGTGCTTGTATTTTCTGTTTCAGATGCTCTTACACAGCAGATGGGGACAGCCGCTGTCACCCAATTTACTTTTGCCCAGGCTGTGCAACAGTTGCTGCGCTATGCGTCAGACCGGGCAGGATGGACTGGACGACAAAGCAGTCAGACGTCAGAGGACCATGAACTGTAACTATGCTAAAGAGGACAAATAATGAAATAAGAGGCTAATAAAATGAATTTGTTTTTACCTTAAACAGTGTGGTGTGGTCAGTGTTTTAGGCTAGGCTATAGGCATAAAAGCTTTCAAATGTTCCATCACTTTTTAACATCCTGGCTGTAGATAAAGCAGGATATTCATTATAGGCTATTTAATTTAGGGCATTACATTTTCGTATGCCTAGCAATACTTTTCTATGGCTTAATAATGATTGAAATTCCATTGAAATCACGTTGATCCTTAGTTCAGTTGAAATTTCAACATTGTTTCAATATTCCTGATAATTGAAATACCATTGAAATTCCGTTGTATGGACAGGATTTCAACGTTGTTTCAATATTAAAACAGGGTGCAAAATGATGTTGAATCAACATCAGAATTTGATGTTTCAATGACTTAATGTTGACAACGGAATGTTGATTTAACATAGTTTCAATGACTGTTTGCTGTCTGGGGACTGGCCATCTGGC
This sequence comes from Perca fluviatilis, assembly GCF_010015445.1. Lineage (NCBI taxonomy): Eukaryota > Metazoa > Chordata > Actinopteri > Perciformes > Percidae > Perca > Perca fluviatilis. The sequence goes on from NC_053114.1 coordinate 10,317,302, forward strand.
ATACCGGGCATTTTCCCGGTGGGCCGACGCACTTTTGGGCCGAATCACCGATATAAATAGGCCTTTTTTATTTTATGGCCAGGCCAGCCCATAAAGAACTCACAGCGGCCCATTGGTTAACTTTCTTTATTGGCACTGGCCTGACCCAATCAAATCCAGGAACCCCCACTCTGGGCCGCAAATTTATGATTCCCACTATGGCCACGCCTCCCAGCCGTGAGACACGAGCTGTAAAATAGTTATGCTGGAAGTTTAGCATCCACGTTAAAATGGACAAACGACCACTAAAGTGCAAGGGAGGTGCAGAGAAATTACAGGAGAAAAAGATTAAAAATCTACAGGCGGATTCTTCAAAATGTGCCAAAATTTCTGACGTTTGGGGCTGTAGTAGCTGCTTCAACATCAGCATTACCTGAAGTCGAGGAGGAGGAGAGATGGCTGGCTATACAGAGAAGCAGAAACAGCATCATGACGTGACACGAAGAAGCCGAGGAGGAGGAGATTGACCGATACAGGGCCATGCAAGTGAGGAAAAAGATGGAAGAGAGAGTAGATGACGACGTAGGTGAGTAGGCAAATTAACAGGAACTGTGTGTGTGTGTGTGTGTGTGTGTGTGGTGTGGGTGTGTGTGTGTGGGTGTGCACATCATAACGATAACAAGCAGTTTGGCAGTAACATTAAAGTTAGTGGTTGTCAGGTAACCTAACTGTTTAAGCTTACATTGAAAATGCTAGCGGTTGGCCTGTTGGGTAGCTGGAAAGTCTGTGTGATCTATAAAATCAGTGTTGATACAAGCATCAGTGTTCCTTGAATGGCTCAATTAGCTTCTCTTGTATTGGTGCTCTTTTCCAGGGCATATAGGCCTACTGTACTACTCTCAGCTTTATTGTAGCTTTTGGGAAGGGTTATGGTTGTAGTTATGGTTATAGTATTTAGCAGACACTTATGTCCAAAGCGACAAAATGTGAATCTTACAATAGTTAAAATTAACAGTAAACTGTTTTAAAGTTGCTAAGCCAATATTAAGCAAAATAGTAATATAACAATAATGGCAATACAATATCAAATATCAATAACAAATAATAAAAATACCATAAATATACAAATCATAACTCTAAGAATGAATTCATTATTTAAGTGTAAAATCAACAGATAAGTCTTTAGACCCCTCTTGAAGGATCCAAAATGATCACATGAACGCAGAACACTAGGCAACTCATATCATAGAATGCACGCATATTTAAAGAGGACTGTCTGCAGGGAATGTGTCTGACCAAACACGGTGGGTGTGGGCCGCCTGGGCCAAAAATGCCAGGGCCAATTTTTTGTCCCAGTCCAGCCCTGAGTACAGTGTAGCTTGTCTATCATGAAATCCTTCTTAAACTCCCACAGTAGGTGGTCATCCTTTTACTATGCTGTCCTCACTAAAGGTTGTTGCAGGCAACGTATTCTTCAGCTATACAGCTAGCTTAACATTATATTCTCCAGCATTATATCCTCCAAGGAACAGGCAGGTTGTTGTGTTTGGCAGGATTTAATTAAGGAAAATATCACTTATTTTGTAAAAGGATGAAGCCGGTTTGTGGACTTTAAGGCACAGGATTAAGTGGATTTGTACACTGTGATGCTCCCTCTATGAAGCCATGGGAAAAAGGAACTTTCTAAACATCACTTCCTCCTCCTATTCTCTAACGGTTACCTCACTTCCTCTTTAGTGCAGCTACTTACAATCACCAGTAGGGGGCGGGAAATAACATACAAAGGAAACCACTATACCAATTCCATTACAAATGCACACCAGCTTTTAACAGTTTTGAAAGCAGTGTGTTAGCATTTGAACAATGTGCTACATATATATCGTGTTTTGAAGGTGGTGGAGTGAATGAGAAAAGAGTTAAAAGGTAAATGTGGTCAATGAATGCCTTTTGTGTGAAAGCAATGAAAAAAGATTCACAATTTGGTCCCCATAGCCTCCTGTTTAGCGGACTGTGTAAAAAGTTTTGACAATATGACTTAAATTTTGAACAATGCATGTTAGTAATCAGGAAAAAACCGTAAGAAATGTTTGTTTCAAAAACAACGCAGGGTTGTTCATAAAAGAACGTGAACCTGGCCGAACATTTAAGGTAACTATGAAAATTAAATCCCTGTATTGTTCCGTTTTTAAAACGTATTCTTTCCTGCACCTAGTAAATTATTAGATCGATATGGTACATTTTCTGTTTTCAACTATGCAAAATTAAATGTTCTTTATCTTAGCCAGTCTGAAAGAGAAAACCTACCCAAAATGTTTAAAATGTCACAACTCACCGCACGGCTTCCGCTCCTTTGGAATTAAAATCATCTTAGATCTAGCAGAGAATTGCAATTTAGTTTTGATATCCAGTAGATTCATTTAAAACAGTTTGCATAAGACTGACATGACCCCCAAATATGTTACGACCACAGCAAACAAACAACATAAATCTGACCGTGAACATATCGAATGACACCAAACCCGAGGATTAGTTAAAGTAAATTAAAGTTTATTCCTAACTTAAATATTATGATTAAACCAAAACTATGGGAGACTGGAGGTCTGGCCAAAAAGAACAAAACAAGGGAAGAAGCCGGAGCCAACCCGTCAAGGGCCATCGGACCCAGAACCCCCCCCCAAACTAAAGAGTAGTGACTAACTAACAGAAACAAAGCGGTGAAAACTAGATTACCAGACCTCCATCCTCAAACAATATTAACACAATGGAAGACAACGGTGATCAGAGCTGCTTCAGTCTCAGAGACCCCATCCCTGTCTCCCAGCCTTCCTTATATACAGGGGCGGGCCACACTGACAATCAGGAATCAGGAACACCTGAGATGAACAGAGAGGAAGAAGAGAGCAGGGCGGGAAGCGCATAACACCCCCACCCTAAATTAGTGACTATTATTTTTTTTATTTTATTTACAAGAGAAAAAAATATATACCTCACCAACAATACAACATTATTACAATTGTAAGGCATCAGCTACATGATAATGTTTATTTCACATTTTATTCTAAAAGAAAATGCATAACCAGTCAGATTTATCAGATATTTACAAGATTTTACAGCCTATGATTCCGGTCTGGAGTAGCAATAAGATAATCACAGTCACTTAACCTACTTTCTTAACCTTTGCTAACTCACAAACACAACGCAACTTAAAATGAAAACAACACGCATAGTCCAGCAATTTCTGGGGCTCCGCTTCACCCAGACGTTTTTCTTTTAACAGCTTCAATGGGCCACCCACACAATGAGTAAAAACCATTTGAGAGAAACTTAACTTAAGGATTCCTGAACATCTCTTGCTGTAAACAGCATCAAATGAACTCCATCATCCCAGTGTATTTTAAACTGCAAGCAGTATCTGAGTGTCTGATAAAATCGCTCAAGTCCGTCCTAGGACTTAGGATGTTACACACTCGAGTCAATGTGACCTGTTGTAAGCTGCTTGAGAAGTTTGAGCCTTGGTCAATTTGAATAACCTTAGGCAACCCAAACAAAGAGGAAACTTGACCAACACTTTCATCACAATAGGAGCAGTTATGTTATGTATGGTTATAGCTTCGGGGAAATGTGTTCTTGCACACATGATAGTTAACAGAAATGTATTACCTGATTTGCTACAAGGAAGAGGACCAACACAGTCAACAATAACCTGTTCAAAAAGCTCACCCACCAGCTGTTCACGTGCCATAGTCACATCACCAATGTTCACTTTACTGACTTCACCATCCTATACGCTTATATATGCTTTTGATAAGTTAACAGGCAGAAGTGGCGGAGGTGGAAAAGATAGGTCTAACTCCCCAGTGGCAAAAAAACAGGCAGACATATTATTCCATCTTCACTCCTAACTTGAGACATTGACATGGCACGGGTTACAGCACCGGCAGAAAACACACCAGGATAGTTTCGAGCCAGTGTATCTGTAGACTCAGATATCACAAAAACTGTGGTCACTTCAGGCTTAACCAGCACCTTACCCCCAGCCAAATCATTTCCCAGAATAAAGTCTATTCCCTTAACTGGAAAACAGGGGCGAACCCTCACAGTCACTGGACCCGTCATCAGATCTGATTCAACAAGGATCACAGTATGCAAAGGCGCCCCCAGATACTGCATGCCAAAATCCACAGCAGACTCATTAGAGAGAGACAACACATCACTCAAAATGAACGATTGCTGTGTCCCTCAGAATAGTTACTGAAACTTTTTCACCATGCCCAGTTAAGGACACAACACCCTCTATAAGAAATGGAGAAAAAAGTTCAAGCTCACACTCAGAAGCTGATTCTGACACAGGACCAGATGTGCTGACAAAAACAATCGACTTTACCGACCTGTTCTCTGGATGCAAAACATTACAATTTGCAACTATATGTCATCAGCAATAAAAGCACATAACATGAAGGAGTCTTTATGAATCTTTATGACTATTGCCATTAAATGTCATTCAGAAAATTATGACACTTTTAAAGTTAAGTTAGCAATGTTTGAGATTTTTGTGGTATTTGTGATGTTTGATGTTTGTTCCGTTAACTTGACATAAGCAAGACAATACCCTGTCAATGTCTTTGTAATGACAACTTGACAATAACCTAGACATCATAACCTGTCAGAAATATGTCATGGCAGGCCTAATTATGAAACTTAAAGAAAGCTTTAGCTTTATGTGTTAACATTACAATAAACTGTCATAAGTGTTTGGTTTTTACATTGGCTGTCATGAGACCATTATATTTGCATCATGAATATTTTCCTTGACCTCAAGTGGAACCATTTAAAGGGGTGATAGAATGCAAAACCGATTTTACCCTGCCATAGTTGAATAACGACAGTTCAGTGGGTAAAGAGGACATACATAGAAGCTCAAAATCCCATTGACACCCCTTTACTATGAAAATCTCATATTTTGAAACTGCCGCTGAAAACGGGCGAATCTCAACAAAGCTGAGTTGCTTGCGTAAGCATCTCAAAATCCGGAACCTTAAGAGAACAGTCACGCCCCAACATTTACATACACAACTGACCTGAGATCAGGTAGTCTTCTGAATCTAGCTAGGTCACGCAGATCTCTGCTATTCCATTACAAAATTCACTTCTGAAACTTTTTTATGCGAGAAATCAACTATGTAAAGCTCAGATATGGGCTGTTTTACAAAAATGGATGGCTAATTGCAAATTTTGTCCAACTGTGGGTCGGAATTAAGCAGCCGGTGCTGCCTGGGTTGTTGCCTCGCCGCCCGGCCTGCTGTGAGCTCCGTTACGGCTGGCAGCCATACCCGCGCAGAGTCACCGGTAACACCGCTAATGGACCACTAAACGCTGCGGCTCTGACAGAGCTCCAGGGCCTGCAGCTCCCCTCTTCCTGCTAGCTAAATGCCCGGTATGTGTGAGTGAGAGCACGGTCAGCGAGCTTGTTACACCAGCAATCTGTTACCACAGGTTCCAGTTACTCTTTTAAATGTGTGTAATTATAATGTGTTGAGTTATTTAAACAAACGATTGGGGAAATAAACGCCGCTTGTCCGCGAGTCTCATTGATAGCGCCTGCGGCTGGATGTAGCTCTATCAATGAGAGCTAGCTAGCCTCCTCTTAGAATTCCTCTGGAATTCACAAATATTCATTAACTTGAAATCGGACACCGTTGTTAGCTTTATAAGACCTTTAGTTAGATGTTGTGTAAGTGGCGGTCGGAAATTCAAACTGTAATATAATCGAATAGGCGAAAAGGAAAGCTAACTATCCGTGATTTGTAGCTAGGATTGAAGGGACAGTCACAGCTAACGAAACACTTTGTCTTCACAAATATTCATTAAATTGAAATCGGACACCGTTGTTAGCTTTATAAGACATATAGTTAGATGTTGTGTAAGTGGCGTACGAAATTCAAACTGTAATATAATCGGAATTAAGGCGAAAAGGAAGCTAACTATCCGTGGTTTGTAGCTACACATAGCTAGGATTGAAGGGACAGTCGCAGCCTAAAACACTTTGTCTTCACAAATATTCTTTAACTTGAAATCGGACACCGTTGTTAGCTTTATAAGACCTTTAGTTAGATTTTGTATAAGTGGCGTGACATGTGTGTAACATGAGGTAACAGATTGCTGGTGTAACAAGCTCGCTGGACGGAGCTCACTCTCACACAACGGGCCATTTAGCTAGCAGGAAGAGAGTGGAGTTGAAGGCCCTGGAGCTCTGTCAGGGCAGCGTGTGTTAGTAGTCCCTGCTGTGGGCTGGGCGACAGAGCTCCAAGCACTCATAGCAGGCCGGGGTCTGTGAAGGAAGGCAGGCTGGCAGCACCGGCGGGGCGGCGCGAGGCAGCACCAGTGGCTAAACTCCGACACACAGTCTTACCAAATTTGCAATTAGCCATCAATTTTCGTAAAACGGCCCATATTTGAGCTTTATATAGTTGATTTCTCGCTTAAAAAAGTATCAGAAGTGAATTTAATAACGAAATAGCCCGATAAACAATGTATAACTTTGCAATGAGACCTGCTGTCGAGTCTCCCATGTGTTTCTATGTAGTTTGCTGATGAATTCTGAATATTCATCAGCATACCATATTTGGAAGAAAAGCTCTTGTTCCAAATAGAGCCATATTCACAGGGTAGTTAAGGGCCTAATAAAATATCATTCGGGCAATTTTCAGCCCAACCAATGTTACATACCCCATTAGGAGACCTTAAGGAACAGTGTAAAATACCCTATATAATCATTCTATCACCCCTTTAAGCTTATTTTTTCTTCCCTGCCAAATTAGCAAACTTTGTGAAGGTCGGCAGCCAGCTAGCTAACCCCTCGACAAAACGTCTATAGTAGCTGAAGAAAACCAAGGAACGTCTGGACACATAAGGCTGAGCAATTTTATCGATTCTGCGATATAAATCGATATTTTTTCCCCCAAGAAAGTATCGATTTTTAAGCCGCGAGTATCGATACATAAGTCCCATTCAAATCCCCCGTGTTTACCCCCGTTCACGTTGCAGGAAGAGCGATTTGGTCAGCCAGCCGCTAGTGTCGCTGTAGAGCAGCCAACGTCAACTGGCTGCCCGCCGCCAAAGCTTTTAGTCTGGCCCGCAGAATAATCATGAATTCACAAAATGTAAAGAGGAAAAAATGCGTTCGGTTATTTATCATTTCAAGCTGTGACAACTTTAAAAGTTTCAATCAGCTGTGCAGTGGGACCGCCCCTTAAACAGATGATGAGCCCCGGTGTTTTTGAGAGGGAGGAGACAGAGAGCACTTCCTGGTTGCGGGATTGAGTGGAACGTGTCGGAGGGGAAGCAGTGTACAGGGTCAGCGGAGCTACAGCTCAGTTGCGCGGCAGATTCAGTTAAGGTCGTTTTAATCCCTTAAAAACGTTGTTCGCCACTGACAGCTCATCAACGAACGGCCTACCTTAAAACTCCGGATCACTTCACTTTCACCTCTCAGCAGCTCACCGACAGCAGTCTTCACTCAAAACTCCTGCTAAACTCCGGACTGGATTCACGGACTGACTGCACTGACTACTTGACTGACTGACTGGTATAAACGTTGTAAGTCAACAAACCTTTTTACTTTACCTTGAAAGTGTCTTTATTTGTGTTTATTGCTGTGCACCACGAGCAGACTTCAAGACTGTATTGGAACTGACCAATTACTTGTTGTGCTCTAAAACTGAACTAAGTACTAAAGAAAACCTGAGGCGGATTTCTTTTTGTTGGATTTTCTTTTGTGGATTGCTCTATTTTGGATTTCTCTATTTTTGGACATTTGGACGATACACTTCTTTCTTGTGCTTGGCTTACCTTTGTGTTAATTATATGATCTTTGATTTGAACCTTGGAATGTGCATTGTGTTTTGTTGGGTTTATGTTTTCGTTGTTTAATGTGTATAGGGTGTACATTTTTATATGTGCGCGCTTGTATGGTTTGATCTAGATCCCAAAACTAAACATACAAAATACAACTGACCTAAACCTTGAACCATCTTATCTTAGATGTCAGGAGAGAGACCTGGCTGGCACCCCATTTAGAAAAGAACAAAACAAAACGGATTTAGACAAACTGTCACATAAAAGTGGCACCCCAGATGGGACTTGAAAATTACCATTGAATGACAAACCAAATAACTCAACAAAATAAAACCACAACCGTTGTGAAGATACAACCTTTTTTATTTTCTGGTACAAAAATCCAAACAAAATGGCCGCTGACTCAGAGTCATGGTGGAGTAAAATGGAAGGAGGATCAGCAGAGTCACCACTGGAAATGGCCAAGGGCATGCCTGCAGAGGAGTTACCTCCTACAACATATTCTCTGTTGGACATGGACCTCACTTTTTTTTCTGAGCTTGCTCAGCCCTTAGCTCCACAAAGAGCCGTCCAAACAGACGAGTGTCATGGAGGACCTCAGCCTGAAACTTTCGCCTTAAAGGAGACATATCCTGGCGATGGGATTAGGCAACACCTTCAGGAATTTGGAAGTATGTGGAGAACACCGTCACCCCGCGCAGGAACTAAAAGGGAACATGGCAAATGATAAAAGGACATTACAAATCATACTAAACAAGAAACCAAAGCACTGACAGACCTATTTCAGGAACAACAAAAGGAGATTATCAAGCATGTGGATAAACGGCTTGAATATCTGCAATCACAATTCAATGCATCCCTTGGCTGGAGACTAAAAAACTATCATACTGACCTGCTGAAGGATCTTTTCTCCGTTCTCACCCCGATGTCTGGTGCAGTAGCCCATCTGCAGGAGGGGCTGTCCCACTGCAGAAACACCATACATTCACTGTCTGAGGAATTGACAGCATCCAAAGTTACCACCACCGTTACCCCTGCAAGTGGGCAATCCTCCTCTGAGGGTCTACAAGGGGAAAAGCCCCTGCTCATTTCACAACGCCCCAGATTGCAATCCACCGTACATCCTGGCATGGCCGATGTCAATTTTGGGTCACCAGGTGGATACACCATTCACGGAGAGGTAAAAAACAGAGTCATGGGTAAGAGCCCTGTAAAGCTACAATTTCCGACATTTGGGGGACTGAATGATGCACCTGACCCGCTCCAATACCTGGAAAGGTGTGACGATTTCCTTGCTCTCACACCGCTCACAGATGAGGAACTCCTTGCCACCCTGCGTAATGTACTTGGAATGGAACGCGAGATTGGTGGGATGTGGGCCGCCATAAAATCCACACATGGAAGGAATTTCAACACCAGTTCCGTGCTGCCTTCCTGTCAGAGGACTATGAGGATGAACTGGCAGAGAGGGTGCGCAACAGAGTTCAAGGGGATGGTGAAAGCATCCGAGATTTTGCCTACATGTACCAGTCACTGTGCAAACGCTGGAAACCACAAATTGAGGAAGAAGAAATCCTAAAAATGATTCTGAAAAACATTAACCCCCAACTGGCCAGCCAGCTGAGAAGTAGCAGAGTCACCTCTGTCAACGCACTTGTCCGCCTTGGTCAGCAACTTGAGAAGGACCGGGTAAACCAGCTGCAATATGAACAGAAAAAGAACTTATTGGGGAAAACCCCCAAGCCTGCTACCTCTGAATCTGCTGCCCGGTCTCTTAACACCAGAGAAAATCCTGTCCGAACAAACCAACCCAGCCAAAACCGACCCTCCCTTGTGTACTGTTGGCGCTGCAAAGAAAGTCATGCACCAGCTTCCTGTCCGCAGTGGACCTGTAACAGAGCTTCTTCTAGACCTTCACAACAGCAAGCTGCAAAAACTACTCATGGCCAAGATGGTCATTCCACACTGGGTTCCCTCACACACTCAGGTTACCTGGGAGACGCTACATTTGGAAACACCTCCTCATCCCCACTTGGTAGCCTGCTTCCTTGCCAGTTGAGGGTTCCCTTGAACATTGGTCCATGGAAGGGAACCGCTATCCTCGACACTGGTTCATCGTACACCCTGATAAATGAAAATGTGTGGTCAGGAATCAAAAGACAGCAGGACGTACTTAGGCCTTGGACTAGAGGGCCCTTGTACCTTGCAGATGGAGAAGGAAGACAACCTTTAGGTTGGTGTGAAATGAACCTCACCTTGCAGTTACACCCAGTGACCTTACCTTGTGTCATCTTGCCCGCTCGCAGCCTTGCTTTCACTGCAGTTGTGGGACTGGACTTCATATTCATTTCCGGCCTACAGTTTGACGTCTCTGAGCACCGCTACTGGTTTAAATCCAACAAAAAGCAGCAATACCAGTTTTTGAGAGACTCTGCAGCAGGACTTAATGCGGTTCTTCCTTCGCAGCTTGCCTTCTTCTCTGCTGTGGCTCCTGTGGACCTGGTTCCTCTGCCACCCTGCCATGACCTCCTACAGATCGCCTGCAACAATGCTCATCTGGATGAATTTGGGAAAAATCAGTTGTTGTGTCAGCTACAGGAAAACTCAGACATCTGTTCAGAAACACTGGGATGCACTCGTGTTCTCACACACAAAATCTTTCTTACCCATGAAGTGCCTATCAAACAGAAGCCCTATCGTGTATCACCAACAAAACTTCAAGTAATCAAAGAGCATGTAGAGGACATGTTGGACAAAGGCATCATCGAGCCATCATTCTCTCCGTATGCTGCTCCAGTCGTCTTGGTACCTAAGAAAAATGACCCAAAACTAAGATTCTGTGTGGACTATAGGAAAATGAATGCAGCAACTCACACCGATGCTTATCCATTACCTAACATCCAAGAAATTTTGGAGTCGCTGGCTGGAGCTGTGGTGTTCACTACCTTGGACCTCAATAGCGGTTACTGGCAGGTTCAGATGGATAAGGACAGCAAAGAAAAAACTGCTTTCATCTGTCCCTTTGGCCTCTACCAGTTCAGGGTAATGCCATTCGGACTCAAAAACGCCCCAGCCACCTTCCAACGGCTGATGGAACTGGTTCTTGGGGACCTGGGGGGAAAAACCTGTTTTGTGTATTTGGACAACATCATTATCTACTCCAATACAGTTCAGCAGCACAACCAGGACATACAGGCAGTGATGGACAAGCTAAGAGAGGTTAACCTGACCGTGAACATGAAAAAGAGTCAGTTCTTCCGGACCTCGTTGAAGTTTTTGGGCCATATCGTCTCCTCTGCTGGAGTTGAAGTTGACACAGAGAAGACAAACGCAGTACAGGATTACCCTGTTCCTCAGAACCTCAAAGAACTGCAAAGATTTCTTGGGATGGCTGGATGGTATCATCGCTTTGTGCCCCAATTCTCACAATTGACCGAACCACTCAACGCTCTTAAAAGGAAAGGAGCCAAGTACATTTGGACCCCTCCATGTCAGTCAGCGTCTGAGGCCCTAAAACAACATCTGGTTTCTCCACCAGTCCTGGGACATCCTGACTTCAACCTTCAATTTGTTGTTTACACTGATGCCAGTGACGTCGGCTTGGGGGCTGTCTTGACTCAACAGACTGGATTGGGTGCAGAACAAGTCCTCGCCTTCGCCAGCCGTACTCTGAATCCGGCCGAGAGAAACTACTCCACAACGGAGCAGGAATGCCTTTCTGTCGTCTGGGCCCTGGAGAAATGGAGGTATTACTTGGAGGGCAGGCACTTTACAGTTGTTACGGACCATTCTTCTCTTGTTTGGGTTTTTAAAACCCAAAAGCCCAGCACTCGGCGATCGATCCGTGGGCACTCCGCCCCCAGGAGTTCTCCTTTACTGTTGAATACCGCAAAGGAAAATATAATACAGTGCCGGATGCTCTGTCAAGAGCTCCCCTTCTTGACCACCAACACCAACATGCCACTTGTGCAGCAGTGCTGCGATCCAAGAGGGACACCGCTAAAAACCTTCAAGTAACCGATGAGGATATTTGGAAAGCCCAGCAGGAGGATTCAGTCATCCAAAACCTGTATGATAAAATCATGGAAACAGGAGAAGTGATGAAAAATCCGACAACCAAGTTTACTGTTTTGGAGGACAAGGTTTACAGAGTGGTGCAATTACCTCACAAAACACTCTACCAAGTATATGTGCCATCATCACTCCGCCCACAGCTTCTCCATTATTATCATGATGATCCTTTGTCTGGTCATTTTGGGAGATACAAAACGTATAAGAGGTTGCAAGCCCTTGTATACTGGCCTAAGATGAGCATAGATGTCAGAGAACATGTGAAATGTTGCCATATTTGCCAGCTCTACAAACCTGAGACCCGGAAACCTCCTGGAAAACTGCAACAAACTCTGGTAAATGAACCTTGGGAGATGTTGGGAGTTGACCTCATGGGACCTTTCCCTCGAAGCTCCAACGGCAACCTCTACCTCATTGTCTTTGTGGACTATTACACCAGATGGGTGGAAATGTTTCCCCTTCGCAAGGCAACAGCAGAGACAGTTTCCCAAATCCTGCGAAAGGAGATTCTGACTCACTGGGGTGTGCCAACTTACATCCTCTCTGACCAAGGCCCCCAGTTCGTGTCATCTGTCTTTGAGGAAACCTGCAGGCGGTGGAACCTCAAGCAGAAAAAAAAAGGAAATTTTTTTTTTACAAAAAATATCGTTTAGCAAAACACAAGAACTGGGAAATACCAGAATTCCGCTTTGCATTGAACTCAGCAGTACATGAGTCTACAGGAGTCACACCTGCAGAGCTCAACATTGGACGTCTTCTGAAAGGCCCCTTGGATGATGAGCTCAAGCCACAGCTCTGTGACCCTGATGCACCTGCATATGCTACTGCGAGCCAGATAGCGGAGTTCAGGAAATTCGTAAACAGCAACCTGGATAAGGCAAGACAAAGGCAAAAGAAGAACTATGACAAAGGAAGGAGAGACAGTGATTTCTCTGACAGAGATCGTGTCTGGATCCGTACTCACCCTTACTCAAAGGCTGATAAGTCGTTTTCAGCAAAACTAGCACCACGGTGGAAAGGTCCTTATTGAGTCACCAGAAAAACAGGCCCCTTAAACTATGAAGTGGTTTTGGAAGATACAGGAGAAGATCTACGTGTTGTTAACGTGGCCCAACTCAAGCCATGCTATCCCACGGATGAGGAAATGGACAGAGAACAACGTCGACGGATCCTTGATATCTTTGAAGAGGAAAGCGATGAGGGAGACTTCCCAGGCTTTTCTACGAAGTAAAGATGTGTAGACACTGCATCTGGAGATTGCCTTCCAAGGATGCGGCTTCTTTCAGGGGGGAGGGAGTGTGACAACTTTAAAAGTTTCAATCAGCTGTGCAGTGGGACCGCCCCTTAAACAGATGATGAGCCCCGGTGTTTTTGAGAGGGAGGAGACAGAGAGCACTTCCTGGTTGCGGGATTGAGTGGAACGTGTCGGAGGGGAAGCAGTGTACAGGGTCAGCGGAGCTACAGCTCAGTTGCGCGGCAGATTCAGTTAAGGTCGTTTTAATCCCTTAAAAACGTTGTTCGCCACTGACAGCTCATCAACGAACGGCCTACCTTAAAACTCCGGATCACTTCACTTTCACCTCTCAGCAGCTCACCGACAGCAGTCTTCACCCAAAACTCCTGCTAAACTCCGGACTGGATTCACGGACTGACTGCACTGACTACTTGACTGACTGACTGGTATAAACGTTGTAAGTCAACAAACCTTTTTACTTTACCTTGAAAGTGTCTTTATTTGTGTTTATTGCTGTGCACCACGAGCAGACTTCAAGACTGTATTGGAACTGACCAATTACTTGTTGTGCTCTAAAACTGAACTAAGTACTAAAGAAAACCTGAGGCGGATTTCTTTTTGTTGGATTTTCTTTTGTGGATTGCTCTATTTTGGATTTCTCTATTTTTGGACATTTGGACGATACACTTCTTTCTTGTGCTTGGCTTACCTTTGTGTTAATTATATGATCTTTGATTTGAACCTTGGAATGTGCATTGTGTTTTGTTGGGTTTATGTTTTCGTTGTTTAATGTGTATAGGGTGTACATTTTTATATGTGCGCGCTTGTGTGGTTTGATCTAGATCCCAAAACTAAACATACAAAATACAACTGACCTAAACCTTGAACCATCTTATCTTAGATGTCAGGAGAGAGACCTGGCTGGCACCCCATTTAGGAAAGAACAAAACAAAACGGATTTAGACAAACTGTCACAAAGCATTTAGAGCAAAAACCCAGTCCCCTGTATTTACATCTCTATTCACATGCCGGGATTCTGTACAGTGATGCCCGAGCGCCACACACACAGCTGAGCCGAGATGTGTGTGCGTTAAAGGTTAAAACACGCAGCACCTGAGTGGGAACGATACAGAGAGGATTACCAACGTCCGCTAAAGATGAACTCACGCTGGTCTCTTTTCTGTAAATAGGCTACAATTAAACCTTCGTGAGTAGAAAGTCAATCTCTTATCAATGCACTCACCTGTGTAGACCAGCATAAACATGTAGAAAGCGATATTTCAATCTGCTCAGTCCACCGCGCTGTTTTACGCAAACACAGCTCTACTCTGCAAATAGCGAATTTTTACAAACAAGCTAAAACGGTTTGTAGTGTAACTGTTTATCTTAGGTTGCCGGGAATCTGGAAATTTTGACAAATTAGTGTAAACCTCACTGCTGGCTGAACAAACCAAACTCTCCGCTAGAGCGGACAATCTGGAGCTACTTAATATGCACGTGAATGATCGTTATGTTCGAGTGATGATGATGATGCTGGTTGTATTATTTTGCAACAACATTGTTTCATTGCAAATGAGGCATACATGACGAGTGCATAGCCTGCTTATCAGTCCATTCATCATTAAAGCTGGGCTTTTGGCTTTTCCACGTCAACTTTTCGCTTCAGCGTCTTTGACAGTGACATGTTTACCTGACAACAGCCTTTCTTTCTGCAAGCATTTTCCACCAATCAGGATGCTGCATACTACAATCATTTTTCCATAATCACAGACTTTAACCATCACTCCTCAGTGAACTGCCTCCTAATCTGAGATCTTTTTCTAGTTAAAGAGCCAGTTATCATTATGGAGTGTCCATGTTTTTTAGGAGTTTGCTCACACTAATGTAAAAAAAAATAAAAATGTAGCATTAATTCAGAAAGAAAGTGAAAATTTCGAACAAGAATAGGCGTATTAGGTATAAATTCATTTTATTTTCTTTATTTGAAAGTCCGGCCGCCAGAGTGCTTAGAAAAATTCTGAAAAAAATGTAGTTGATGATCCCTGATGTAGACTCTCTGTCCAGTCAGAGACATATATTGTGTAATTGATGTTTTCAGTTCAATTAATTAAATCCAAGTAAATGGAACACTCACAAGATGTCACCAAAATCACTCTGTCCCCTTTAAATCTTTCAGAAAATGATGTAAGGGTATCGAATTATATCGAATCGTATCGAATCGTATCATTGGCTGAATATCGTGATATATCGTATCGTGAGCTGGATATTGTGTATCGTATCGTATCGTGAGATTAGAGTATCGCTACAGCCCTATGGACACAGTACCTTGGGTCACCCAGTCAGTCAAAACTACATGCCCCAGAGTATTATACCTGTTGCTGGGAGAAATGGCATGTTCGTGCAGGTTTGTTCCAGGTGCTATTACCAAAAGGCACTGGCAAAAAGACTGGAGTGGGTCCCCGAGAGCCTGCTGCTGCCCACTGCTCCCATAGGCATATAGGATGGGTTAAGTGCAGATGACAAATTTCACTTCTCTGTGAACGACAATAAGGGCACCTTTATGGTTGTTGGAACAGTTGTTGGACGTGTCGATAGTTTTGTTGTCATTACTTAGAATTCCTCATGGGGGTGACAGAAACTACACACTATAGCTTTAAGACGCTGTACTCAAAATACTGGAGAAAAAAAGTAAGTCGGGTATGGCTACAGCCTGGAGACCTCCCGTCTCATGTCCCGATCTTCGACTTTTCAAAATAAAAGCTTGCGTCTGGTCCGCTATGTCTTCGTACTTTGGTGTTTTGGATGTTTTTTAACTAAACAGTCTTAATTACAACACTATGGAGCTAGTAAAGCAGTTTTGTGTTTGTCTCATGTAATATGGCTTAAACAAACATCAAACGCTGATGCAGTTTTAAATGTTTTATGATTTCAGAAAGGAGGTTAACCAATATTTTATATCAATCCTAATTTTGTTGTCAAATTTCATATCCATAAATGCAGCTTTTGAAACTATATAAGATTAAAAAGATTTAGCCTATAATAAAATATTGGTTAACCTCCTCTTATCTAAATTTTACGTTTACGTTTTTATGCTACGCTTGTCCTTTTTTTACTGTTAAGAATTTGCAAATAAATCATTAATCAAAAAAAATGTAAAGTCATCGCAGGTTTCATCAAATAAACAACAAACGTTAATATCAGGGAGAAACATCCACAAATCTGCCAATAGGCTATGTATGGCTATCGTTAATTTAAGAGTTTAAAGGGCATTCAATTAATTGCATCATGCTCACTAACTTAACCGTGACTTAATTTAGAAAATAATTCGCGATTTTGTATTGTGAACATCTGCATTTACCGTTGGACACGCCCAGGCATGAGTCGGGAGGCATGAGACGGGATGGCATGAGACTCCAGGCTGCAGCCATACACTCTTGAAAAAAGCGGGCAGGGATTGTCTCCACACAGCTCTTACAGACCATTCCCCAACTCCTGGCATTCCAAAACGTCATTTGAAAACTTTTTTTTTTTTGATCGGCCCATAGAGAGAAGAGAGAGATCACATGATTAGCCCACTGGTTTGTCTTTCATCTGAACACTGGCCAATCACATCCTACGGCCCACTTCCATCCAACCATAGAGAGAGCACATTTAGGGCCTGCCCACACCGGCGGCATAAACGCCACAAAGTGCCGGTAGCTATCTTTAACACGAGATTTAAGCATGTCAAATGATGATTTTAGCACCCTTGTCTACCAGAGAGGACAAGTTAGCTGTTAGTAAGCTAATGTTAGTTATGTATTAGCAACCTAAGGCACTTGCAATCATAGTACTATAGCTTAGAAGTGTTAGCTACATACTGTGTACAAAATGCAGGTTTAGCTTAACATACAGACTTATCACTTGTTAACTAACGTTATACGTGACATCTTGACGACAGCCATTCTCCACCCTCAACCTTTAGCCATCTTGCCATCAAGAGCCAGGCAGCCTTTTTGATTCAGTGAGTACAATATCATACACTATTACTTAGCCTACCACTCAGCTAAGTGAGATTATTAGGGGCTGGTATGCATGGTTCAACGTTAACTTTTTGTCCACCAGCTAAATGGTTAGTGAATGTTAAAATGTTACTTTTTTTTTGGCTAGTGAGTCAAGCAAATCTACCAGCCACTTACATATTTTACCAGCATTTGGCTAGTAGATGGTGCTAATTTTGAACCCTGCTCGTATGTTCATGTGTTAAAGGGGACTGCAAGGACGGTTGGTATCCGTCCGATTGTGGTGGGCTGGTCTAGGTCTCAAAAGTCCAGGGCCGATTATGTACCCCAGTCCAGCCCTGGTATCAGACCAGAGGCCTGTACTACGAAGCAAGATTTGGCGTTAATGAGGTAACTTCAGGTTCAACCCAGCGTTTTGTGTATCACGACGGTGTAAAAGCACCGCCTACTGACCAATCAATACTCGATTGATAGCAGCGTCACCGTTCTTAGAAGTTCCGGAGCTCGGTGCGTGGAGAGAGAGAAGTGCACTCATATAAGTTAAAGGGGTGATAGAATGATTATATAGGGTATTTTACACTGTTCCTTAAGGTCTCCTAATGGGGTATGTAACATTGGTTGGGCTGAAAATTGCCCGAATGCTATTTTATTAGGCCCTTAACTACCCTGTGAATATGGCTCTATTTGGAACAAGAGCTTTTCTTCCAAATATGGTATGCTAATGAATATTCAGAATAAGCTACGCTCTGATTGGTTTGAGCAAACTACATAGAAACACATGGGAGACTCGGCAGCAGGCCTCATATTTCAGACACTGCAAAGTTATACATTGTTTGTCGGGCTATTTCGTTATTAAATTCACTTCTGAGACTTTTTTAAGCGAGAAATCAACTATATAAAGCTCAAATATGGGCCGTTTTACAAAAATTTATGGCTAATTGCAAATTTGGTAAGACTGTGTGTCGGAGTTCAGCCGCTGGTGCTGCCTTGCCGCCCGCCGGTGCTGCCTCGCCGCCCGGCCTGCCTTCCTTCACAGACCCCGGCCTGCCATGAGGTACTTGGAGCTCTGTCACGGCAGCCCACAGCAGGGACTACCAACACCGCTGCCTTGACAGAGCTCCAGGGCCTTCAACTCCCCTCTTCCTGCTAGCTAAATGGCACGTTGTGTGAGAGTGAGAGTGAGAGCGCGGTCAGCGAGCTTGTTACCACATGTAACACACATGTCACGCCACTTATACAACATCTAACTAAAGGTCTTATAAAGCTAATGTTAGGTTGTAAAAAGTTAAAACTATGCTTATGTATTATGTTTTAAATAATAAATTGTATGCTGCAGTCAGGTTATTTCTCTCCCCCTCTCTTCCTGTTTCTTGCAGATAGATTAGGTTAAAACCAACTATTAACATATGAAGAGAAACGTCTCTTTGAGTCTCCAACCTCCTGGTGCCAAGTCTGGGTTAGAACAAAGGAAATGCAAACTCTGTAAACTTGAATATAATCAGCACTACCAAGATAAATGACCTTTGTCTGTGACCTGTAGTAAACTTGAAATTCAGAGGTGTGTCCTTAACCTGAGGGACATATAATTCGGATCCTGAGAGAGATTCGGGGCTTCAATCTGTGACCCCGCAAGGGAAGCATGTTGAAGTCCGCTGTTTACAGCGTATTGTTTTGTCATGTCGCATGGCTGCTAACTGTGACCTGACCGGGGAAGCATGTTTCGCAGTCTGCTGCTGGCAGTGTTTTATGTTTTATGTTTGATTTTTGATTGTGTTTTGATCATTGTTTTCATCGTGTTGTTTTATTAAACCTTTTGCTTAACTTTCAATTTGACCCGAGCATCTCCTTCCTCCAGAAATCAAACGATCACGTCTCTTAGATTTCTTACACTAACAACGGTGTCCGATTTCAAGTTAATTAATATTTGTGAAGACAAAGTGTTTCGTTAGCTGCGACGGTCCCTTCAATCCTAGCTACAAATCACGGATAGTTAGCTTCCTTTTCGCCTTAATTCGAGTATATTTAGTTAGAATTTCGTCACGCCACTTACACAACATCTAACTAAATGTCTTATAAACCTAACAACAACTAACAAAAACTAAATGTTTTATTAAGCTAACGGTGTCCGATTTCAAGTTAATGAATATTTGTGAATTCCAGAGGAATTCTAAGATTATAATATATATATTGATAGAGCTACATCCAGCCGCAGGCTCTATCAATGAGACTCGCGGACAAGCGGCGTTTATTTCCCCAATCGTTTGTTTAAATAACTCAACACATTATATTATAATTACACACATTAAAAGATTAACTGGAACCTGTGGTAACAGATTGCTGGTGTAACAAGCTCGCTGACCGCGCTCTCACTCACACACACCGGGCATTTAGCTAGCTGGAAGAGGGTAGCTGCAGACCCTGAAGCTCTGTCAGAGCAGCGGTGTTTAGCAGTCCATTAGCGGTGTTACCGGTGACTCTGTGCGGGTATGGAGTGCTGTGGGCTGCCAGTCGTAACGGAGCTCACAGCAGGCCGGGCGGCGAGGCAACAACCCAGGCAGCACCGGCCTCTTAATTCCGACCCACAGTCATACAAAATTAGCAATTAGCCATCCATTTTTGTAAAACGGCCCATATTTGAGCTTTACATAGTTGATTTCTCGCATAAAAAAGTCTCAGAAGTGAATTTTGTGATGGAATAGCAGAGATCTGCGCGACCTAGATTCAGAAGACTACCTGATCTCAGGTCAGTTGTGTAGCCTATTTAAATGTTGGGGCGTGACCGTTCTCTTAATACACCTAAGGGCTGACAAAGGTTCCGGATTTTGTGATGCTTACACAAGCAACTAGCTTTGTTGAGATTCGCCCGTTTTCAGTGACAGTTTAAAAATATGAGATTTTCATAGTAAAGGGGTGTCAATGGGATTTTGAGCTTCTATGTATGTCCTATTTACCCACCGAACTGTCGTTATTCAACTATGACACGGTAAAATCGGTTTTGCATTCTATCACCCCTTTAAAACATTTAGAGACCGACAACCCTGTTAACAAACCCCTGATTGGTATTTTTACGGAATTTTTACGAAATATATATATATATATATATATATATATATATATATATATATATATATATATATATATATATATACACACACTACTGGTCAAAAGTTTTAGAACACCCCAATTTTTCCAGGTTTTTATTGAATGCAGTTCAATGTCTTATTGCACTCTGAAATGAAAGAATAGAACAAATGAACAATTTAAGTTAAAAAAGAAATCATGGAAACAATTTATAAACCAAAATTCTACATTTTTGACTCATCAAAGTAGCCCCCTTTAGCAGATATAACAGCTGAACACACTCGTGGCATTCTTTCTACAATGGAAATCAAATATTCTTCAGAAAGTGCGGCGTTGCGGGATGTACCGTGGCACTGCAGAGCATGGGTGGATGCGGCGGACGCAGCAGAACGCGGTCGGGCATTGCAGGGAATCGCAGAGCTTTAAGGACTTTAAGTAAACTCCCCAGAGCCAGGTTAGTAACAATCATTTCTGGGACAGAATGCATACAAAAGGAAACAAGTGAAAACAGAGATGAGAGAGAAGCTCAGTGTGTCATAGGAAGGAAGGAACTTCCCCGGCAGTCTATAATTATAACAGCATAGCTAAGAGAGGCAG
Source organism: Perca fluviatilis (assembly GCF_010015445.1). Lineage (NCBI taxonomy): Eukaryota > Metazoa > Chordata > Actinopteri > Perciformes > Percidae > Perca > Perca fluviatilis. Next base: position 10,338,119 of record NC_053114.1, read on the forward strand.
GTTAGGTTAGAGAGAGGTGCCGGATCAGGCTTGAACTCTCCCCTGCCGGATCGGGCTGTACTGGCCTGCCTCCCTACTCTCGCTATATTATTGATTATATGATAAATAAATCTAATGACTACGAAGAGAAGCAGGTGGGTTAGGCGGACGCTGCAACTCCTCACTCCTTAACTATAAGTTTTATCAAAGAGGAGGGTTTTCAGTTTACTCTTAAATGTGGTGACGGTGTCTGCCCCTCGAACCCAAATTGGGAGCTGGTTCCACAGGAGCGGAGCCTGATAGCTGAAGGCTCTGGCCCCCAGTCTACTTTTAGAGACTCTAGGAACCACAAGTAGCTCTGACTTCTGGGAGCGCAGTGCTCTAGTGGGACAATAAGGTACTAAGAGCTCTTCTAGGTATGATGGTGCTTGACCATTTAGCTTCATCAGTCCATAGCACCTTCTTCCAGTCTTCAGTAGTCCATTGACAGTGTTTCTTGGCCCAGGCAAGCCTCTTTTTCTTACTGACGTCTTAGCAATGGCTTTCTTGCTGCAACTCGACCTATCAAACCTGCAGCTTGAAGTCTTCTCTTTACAGTTGAAACTGAGACTTGCTTATTACGACCACTATTAAGCTGTGCTTGAAGCTGTTGTCCTGTGAGCCGCCTATCACGCAAGCTGTTGACTCAGAAAACTTGTCTAATGATTCTGTTGTGGCTTTGGGTCTGCCAGACCTCTTCCTGTCAGAGTTTCCCCCAGTTTCTAAGTGCCTTTTGATTGACACCTTGACTTTCTTCGCAATTTCTCTGTAGGAAAGACCAACATTCTTAAGTGTTATGATGGTCTGTCTCTCTTCCATTGTTAATTATCTTTTTCCCGCCATTTTTATAGCAACACACTACTTTCTGCAGTACAACCCTGTTCAAATAATGCTCACGAGGGTATGGTACCACAGTGTGTTCCAACAATACATTTATGCAAACATAGGGGTTTGTAAGTAATCCAGATAAGTTGGAACACCTGTGGGAATTGGTAGCACCAACTTTCAAAGCTTGATCAACCTCCATTGCTGCAGAACAGCTTTTTTTCAGTTTTGGGCAACCTTACTTTTTTTTAACCTCAGGCAGTTCACCACTTACCTTTTTGTGTGTGTGTGTGTGTGTGTGTGTGTGTGTGTGTGTATATATATATGTATGTGTATGTGTATATATATATATATATATATATATATATATATATATATATAAAGCACAAGTGTAATTATGGTCAGATCTTGTGCCTGACTGATGGGGAAATGATATTGATAAACGTTGATTAAGCTTTTGTTGCCAGCTTTCCTTCCTGTTTTAGGAAGCAGTGACTGTATTGCGTTTTGCCTGTAAAACCTGTACATGTAAGCATGGACGCCTGGCCAATAGTAGTGTGTGAATGCTATTGAAGGGCGGGTCTTGGCGTGGCCATTGTGGGAAAAAAAATATTGCGCCCCTCAGCCAACTCTTGGGTCAGACGACCCATCTGGTAGTGAAGGAGGGCCAAGACTGAGCTACATGGAAAAATATGCACCAAACAAGCCATTTTGAAATTTTTCTGTTTTCATGAATACAAAAGTTGGGTGACCCCCCCCCCCCCTCCCCCAGACTAAAACATGTTGGGTGACCCTCCTCTCAACAAAGAATAAAAAGACATGAACCTCCCCTTTAGGCAGCATGGTGGCCCAATGGTTAGCATTGTGGCCTCACAGCAAGAAGGTTCTAGTTTTGAATCCAGGTCGTTACGGGCCTTTCTGTGTGGAGTTTGTATGTTCTCCCCATGTTTGCGTGAGTTTCCTCCGGGTGTCTCGGTTTCCCCCACCATCAAAAACATGTACTAGGTTCAAGGCACTGGCTCAGATCTGGAGTTGGTCTCCTGGTGCTGTAAATGGCTGCCCCCTGCTCCCTCGTGGGATGGGTTAAATGCAGAGAATGAATTTCGCTACATGTATGTGTATGTCACAATAAAGTACCTTACCCTATTTTCCTCCAGTGGTCCGTTCCATAAATACCGAACGGTCCCTAACTGAAATAAATCTAGGGCATGTTGATCTTGCCTCTCCGGGAACCATCACCTTATCATGGTGGAGAGGTTTGTGTGTCTCTATGAACCTGAGGGCTGTGTTGTCTGGAGCTTTGTGCTCCTGGTAGGGTCTCCCAAGGCAAAGTGGTCTCAGGTGAGGGGCCAGACAAAGAATGGTTCAAAAACCCTATGAAACAACGAGGAAGAGGTGAAGTGACCCTGCCCGGAGGAAGCCCAGGGCCCCCGTCTGGAGCCAGGCCCAGATGGCGGGCTCGTCAGCGAGCGTCTGGTGGCCGGGTTTGCCACTGAGCCCGGTCGGGCACAGCCCGAAAAAGCTATGTGGCCCCCATCTCTCCAGCCCATGGGCCCACCACCTGTAGCAGGAACCGCTGGGGTCGGGTGCGCTGCCACACGGGGGGCAGTGAAGGTCAGGGACCTCGACGGACCAGACCTGGGCAACAGATGCTGGCTCTGGGGACGTGGAACGTCACCTCTCTGTGGGGGAAGGAGCCGGAACTGGTGCGGGAGGTGGAGCGCTACTGGGCTTACCTCTATGCACGAACCATACTCCTGGATAGGGGTTGGACTCTTTTCTTCTCCGGAGTTGCCCAGGGTGTTAGGCGCCGGGTGGTTGTGGGGATACTCACAAGCCCCCGGCTGAGCGCCGCTACATTGGAGTTTACCCCGGTGGACGAGAGGGTCACCTCCCTACGCCTGCGGGTGGTGGGGGGGAAAACTCTGACTGTTGTTTGTGCATATGCACTAGGGGTGGTACGGTTCACAAAACCCACGGTTCGGTTCGTATCACGGTTTTAGGGTCACGGTTTTCGGTTCTGTACGGTTCTGTACGGTTCTTGTTATTTTTTCTTTTAATCTTTAACACTCCAGAATATACTTCAGCATATGATATATAGCTAAAATTAGCATATTGAATGCATGTTGCACAAAACATGCACACAGTGGCAGTTCTATATATTGTTTTATTTCATCATAGGTACCATGAAATCCAAAATGTTCCCACACACCAGACTATAAATGACGCTGGCGCATCCTACAGCTCTGGGCAGCCTCTCTCCCACTTGACATTTCTGCACGTGACGTGACCTGCAGCGGCACCCCACTCCACTTGAGGAGCGGTCGGCTCGGTGTCTCTCAAAATCGGACGAAAATCTTTTAAACTGACCTTTGTCGATCTGAAATGAAGACAGATTCAGCAACTGCATGGCCTATTTCTCGCTTAAAATGTTTTCAGAAACACGTTTCGGTGAACTATTTTAGTACAATATGAGATCGTACTCGAGCCGCCATGACAGTCTGTTTTGAAATTAGGGACCAGCCAGACCCATGTGACGCGATCGTCCAATCAGCTGCCATGGGTTGCGTTTGTCACGCCCATCCCGCTCGTCATTTCCAGTTAGTGTTTTAACATAGGTGTATAAAGTGGGCACTACGGCAGTAAGAGTTTAGTGCAGCTTAACAGTGTACTGACGAACCGTGCGGTACACACATGCTCCGAACCGAGACTAGCGAACCGAGCGGTTCAGGTGTTTTTTCATGAACCGTACCATCCCTAATATGCACCAAACAGGAGTTCAGAGTATTCAGCCTTCTTGGAGACCTTGAGTGGAGTCCTGCATGGGGCTCCAGTGGGGGACTCCATTGTTCTGCTGGGGGACTTCAACGTGCACGTGGGCAATGCTGGAGACACATGGAGAGGCGTGATTGGGAGGAACGGCCTCCCTGATCTAAACCAGAGTGGTTGTTTGTTGTTGGACTTCTGTGCTAGTCATGGATTGTCTATAACAAACCCCATGTTCGAACATAGAGATGCTCATAAGTGTACGTGGTACCAGAGCACCCTAGGCCAACGGTCAATGATCGATTTTATAATCGTTTCATCTGATCTGAGGCCGTATGTTTTGGACACTCGGGTGAAGAGAGCGAGGCTGTCAACCGATCACCATCTGGTGGTGAGTTGGGTCAGGGGTGGGGAAGACTCTGGACAGACCTGGTAAGCCCAAACGGGTAGTGCGGGTAAATTGGGAACGTCTGGAGGAGGCCCCTGTCCGACAGACTTTCAACTCACACCTCCGGCGGAGCTTTTCGTGCATCCCTGTGGAGGCTGGGGGCATTGAACCCGAGTGGACAATGTTCAAAGTTTCCATTGCTGAAGCTGCGGCGAGGAGCCGTGGTCTTAGGGTCTTAGGTGCCTCAAGGGACGGTAACCCACAAACACCATGGTGGACACCGGTGGTCAGGGAAGCCGTCCGACTGAAGAAGGAGTCTTTCTGGGATATGTTATCCCAGAGGACTCCAGAGGCAGGGCCCGAAGGGCTGCAGCCTCTGCCGTGAAAGAGGCAAAGCAGCAGGTGTGGGAGAAGTTTGGAGAAGACATGGAGAAGGACTTTCGGTCGGCACCAAAGTGCTTCTGGAAAACTGTTCGCCACCATCCAAGCTGTGTACAGTAAGGAGGGGACACTGTTGACCTCAACTGAGGAGGTAATAGGGCGGTGGAAGGAGCACTTTGAGGAACTCCTGAATCCGACTAATACGCCCTCTATGTTAGAGGCAGAGCTGGAGGATGATGGGGGATTGTCGTCAATTTCCCAGGCGGAAGTCACTGATGTAGTCAAACAACTCCACAGTGGCAAAGCCCCGGGGATTGATGAGATCCATCCAGAAATGCTCAAGGCTCTGGGTGTGGAGGGGCTGTCCTGGTTGACACGTCTCTTCAACATTGCGTGGAAGTCTGGGACAGTGCCAAAGGAGTGGCAGACACCTTTTTAAAAAGGGGGACCAGAGGGTGTGTGCCAATTACAGGGGTATCACACTTCTCAGCCTCCCTGGTATAGTCTACTCCAAGGTGCTGGAAAGGAGGGTTCGGCCGATAGTCGAACCTCGGGTTGAAGAGGAACAATGCGGATTCCGTCCTGGTCGTGGAACAATGGACCAGCTCTTTACTCTCGCAAGGATCCTGGAGGGAGCCTGGGAGTATGCCCAACCAGTCTACATGTGTTTTGTGGATCTGGAGAAGGCGTATGACCGGGTCCTGCGGGAGATACTGTGGGAGGTGCTGCAGGAGTATGGGGTGAGGGGGTCTCTTCTCAGGGCCATCCAATCTCTGTACGACCAAAGTGAGAGCTGTGTCCGGACTCGTTTCAGGTGAGGGTTGGCCTCCGCCAGGGCTGCGCTTTGTCACCAATTCTGTTTGTAATATTTATGGACAGGATATCAAGGCGTAGTCGGGGTGGGGAGGGGTTGCAGTTGGGGATCTCATCGCTGCTCTTTGCAGATGACGTGGTCCTGATGGCATCATCAGCCTGTGACCTTCAGCACTCACTGGATCGGTTCGCAGCCGAGTGTGAAGCGGCTGGGATGAGGATCAGCACCTCTAAATCTGAGGCCATGGTTCTCAGCAGGAAACCAATGGAATGCCTTCTCCAGGTAGGGAATGAGTCCTTACCCCAAGTGAAGGAGTTCAAGTACCTTGGGGTTTTGTTCGTGAGTGAGGGGACAATGGAGCAGGAGATTGGTCGGAGAATCGGTGCAGCAGGTGCAGTATTACATTCAATCTATCGCACCGTTGTGACGAAAAGAGAGCTGAGCCAGAAGGCAAAGCTCTCGATCTACCGGTCAGTTTTCATTCCTACCCTCACCTATGGTCATGAAGGCTGGGTCATGTCCGAAAGAATGAGATCCAGGGTACAAGCGGCCGAAATGGGTTTCCTCAGGAGGGTGGCTGGCGTCTCCCTTAGAGATAGGGTGAGAAGCTCAGTCATCCGTGAGGAGCTCGGAGTAGAGCCGCTGCCATGCGGCTACCCTTCGGTTTGAAAGTCCCTTCAGACGGACCTATTAGTGCCCCCAATTGGAGGAGTATGATATAATAATTCCGTGAATGTTTTATGCACTTAAAGTACAAGACTGGTGATACATTTTTCTTCTTGCCAACAACTCCCTTGTGCAGAGTCAAAAAAGTGTGTGAGTCAAGTATTGTGTGTAACAAAGCCTGATATATCTTCTTAATTGTTGCCATAGAGCCCCATTGTTTGTAAAAAAAAAAAAACTATTAAAAACACATCAGTAAGCAACACTGTTGCACTGGGTTAGATGTTCCTTCATTATCCTTGAACACACACTCTAGTTCATTTGACTCATACCCACATACACTGTCCTGCTGCCACAAATATTAAGGCACCACATTTACACCATTTTAAGTAATGTAAACTTCACATTCATGAGTTGTTTTTTTAAGATTTCTTCAGTAGGAACCAATGGGCTTGGGGCTGAGTGCCCTAGACAGGATAGTGAAGTCCGAGAGTATTGAGTGACGGACTAAGATATTATTGGTTGTGAGGAACCTGTGTTGCATGTAAATCACTTCTCTCTCGCTCACACTACTTTGTCTCTACTGTGCTATAAAGACTGGTATAAAAATATACACCACTAACAATATTGTTTCATTTAGGATTTTTTGTTTGTTTTTTATTATTGCAAAAATGAGCTGGAGGAGCTGCTGAGTCCATTATACACCCCCTGGAGGTTATGCCCCCAGAGCATTTGCTGCTTTGTCCAGTTGGTAATCCAGCCTTGACTTAAACCTCTTGACATCCTAAAAATTAGTCAGTAAAATGGAAGACAAACAGATGGTACAGTACTTGTCTCACAACCAGATGAATACACAAACAATAAGTGAATAAGAATAATTCCATTGCATTTTACAATGACAGGTCTGTGTGTCACGTGGTGATATTAATAATAATTCTTTATGCACAAGCTCTACTTAAGACGTCACTGCTGCAGTAACTTTGCCAATATTGACAAGTTGCATTGTGTTGCTAACACACAACTGAAAGCACTGAACAATAGAGGAAACTTTTTACTTTAACGACTATGTTCATGTCAGAGGACGCTTGTGACTTAGAGTTCCACTGTTACTCACACAGTAGGTAGGAGGAGGAGCGAGGCTCATTAACTTTTTTATTTACCAATTTATTTATTGAATTGTTGTTAAACACAGCAATCTACAGGAGAAAACACAGAATATGGGCTCATTTACTTTTTGATAGGAAGGTAGATCTCTTAGAAGGTTGGAGTCAGTTATGATGGCTATCATAATAACGTCCTGCCACAGATGACATGGTGGCAGGCAGCAAATCCTGGGCCCCATTTCAATTCAATTCAATTTTATTTATAGTATCAAATCAAAACAAGACACTTTACAGATAGAGTAGGTCTAGACCACACTATAATTTACAAAGATCCAACAATTCCAGTAATTCCACCAAGAGCAAACATTTAGTGGCGAGAAAAAACTCTCGGTGACCTCGGGTGGTGAGGAAAACTTCCTTTCAGGGAGAAACCTTGTGTTGGGGGTGTGATGAACGTGGCAATTATAGTCACAATAAAGATAAATGAACTATGACTATAAATAGTAGTTGTAGTAGTTCATGGTGTAGCAGGGCACTGCAGGGCTTACAGGGTGTAGCAGGGCACTGCAGGGCATAGCAGGACACTGTAGGGCATAGGAGAGCGTAGCAGGGCACTGCAGGGCATAGCAGGACGTAGCAGGGCACTGCAGGGCACTGCAGAGCGTAGCAGGGCATAGCAGAGCGTGGAGCAGGACCACAGCGACAGCTGCAAACATGATTTAGGTGCCACCCTAATCCAAGGAAAACTGCAGGGCGAAAAAACATAAGGACTCCGGGGAATAAGCTCCCCAGAGCTAAGTTAGTAACAAGCGTTTCTGGAACATGGATGCACACAGATAGAAAAAGAGAGGAGAGAGGAGCTCAGTGTGTCAGAGAAAGTCCCCCGGCAGTCTTAAACTATAACAGCATAATTAAGAGCTGGTGCAAGGTAAACCTGAGCCAATTCTATAAGGGTTGGTAGATGAATCTGACGACTATGAAGAGAAGAAGAGAAGAAAGCAGGTTTAGTGAAAACTCAGTTAGTTGACTCAAGATTTGACGGAAACTCTGGGTTTTGTGTTTCACAAAGCCAGTTCAGCTTAACTCTGAGTCAGTTACTATGGCAACATACTCTGTGAACATAACCAGGGGGCTGTTTCACAAAAGCAGAATTTATAAATCCAGTCAACCGATAAAACGAGGCTTGACCTAGTCTAATCAGTCAAGCCATCCTGGATTGGTGCGTTTCACAGTGGCCAAGCCAGGCTGAGGAGGAGCGACTAGGTCGAGCCAGTCTGTAGTCTGAAGTAATTTGGATAGATCCGCGTTCACGACTTTCCTTAAAGTGCTCATATTGTGCTCATTTTCAGGTTTATAATTGTATTTAGAGGTTATATCAGAATAGGTTTACATGGTTTAATTTTCAAAAAACACCATATTTTAGTTGTACTGCACATTGCTGCAGCTCCTCTTTTCACCCTGTGTGTTGAGCTCTCTGTTTTAGCTACCGAGTGAGGCATCTCACTTCTATTCCATCTTTGTTGGGAATCACACATGCGCAGTAGCTAGGTAAGGACTACTACCCAGTCAGAAGCAGAGTATGAGGGCGTGCCATGCTAGCAGCTAGGCGAGCATTATCACTGTCACATGTTCGTCACGGAAATAAAGGCTGGACTACAATAGAGCTGTTTGGAGGAGTTTATGAACAGTGTTTTCTTTCGGAGATGGTAAGTGCCTTTGGGGTGGGCCAAAAGGCTTTTCCACTTTGTAAACCTATAATGTGCACAAAAAAGATATATAACACAATAAAGGAAAGGGAAAAAGCCAAAAAGCATAATATGAGCACTTAAACAGACGTCGATCACAGATTTACTGATGCTAAAATGGAGAATACGCATTGTGCATACTTTACACAGAGTGAGTAGCAGCTTCTAATAAAAGTTGGATGAAGTGAAACGCATTATTTGTAAGAAACACGGCCACTGTAATAAAACAGCGAGAGAAAGCGTTGCAAACAATCGCAGACTGACTGAATGTGTAAGTGTGTAAATAGACATTATGTGACCACGACTCTGAACTGAAACCATCATAATTATAACATTCAAGGAGTTAGGCTACTAATCATTTGCACACACCTCAGTTGTATATAAGAGCAGTGGTTCATAAATGTATATTTTTAGACTATCATTCAGCCCAATCACTTTTGTGAGCCACGCAATTATCTCATTACGGAGTTGTAGACTGTTGAATAGAGAATGTGCACTTGTGACAATTTTCCCCATTGGCAGATAACTTGCTTAACTTAACATATTTAACCTCTGAACTAAACAGATGCCCTGTATTTGACTAATCATACTCATCTTCAGAGTCATAATTCTGGCACACATAAATTGCCTGGCCTAAGGTACAAGCATCATGGGCCCATTTGTTGCATTTTACCCAGGTCTGCTTTAAAAATGGCTCCACACAGACGAGGCAGAAACACTCTTCATCATCTGATGATGAATCTTGTATAAGAGGAAGACCCTACTTGTTTGAATCCACGTCTGGCCAACGCTTTGTCTGGTTTATGTACAGTGGGGACCCCAGTTTCATCAACATTCCAAATGTCTCCTGGTCCAAATTCATATTTGCGTAACACTTTCTCTAAGTTGTCAAAGAAAGCATTAACATTCTCTCTGTTGAAGCTACTTGCCCTGGCAAGACTAGTTGCCTCTGGCTTTCTCAGTGATAGTGTTGTATGCCGCTTTAAGAAGCCTGTAAACCACTCTTTGCTGGCCTTTTCTTTTTCTGCCCACAAAGGCGCGAACCTCAGCTGGCGTGCCACAGCAAACTGGTAGGCAAGCTTTCTGACCTCACTTGGTGACAGACCAAAATAAATTTCAGCTGACCTAGTAATATACTCAACAAGCTGCTTTACCAAATCAGGTGACAAAATCTTCCGTGGTGTTGTATAACCAACCATTGTTGTTGTTGTTGTTGTGTTGCAACTCTACCTGCCAGACTGCCTTTAACATTATGTCAGGTGGTGTACTGCCATGCTCTCTTTCGTTGATAATTTTGAACCATCTTCCTTCCTTCCTTCCTTCCTTCCTTCCTTCCTTCCTTCCTTCCTTCCTTCCTTCCTTCCTTCCTTCCCTTTCTTAATTCCTGCCTTTCCTTCCTTTCTTCAAAAAACTGCTATTACAAATAAATTACAAGATCACAATGTTTTTTGAGAGCCTACAAGTACAAATGCAGTACAGACTTAATATTTGTCATGTTGTTGAAACAGGTCAAATCATCCACCTCAACCCACTCTTGAGAGATCTTCTAGCAGTTGTATTTCAAGTATTTTTCATCTGCATCTGACTTATATGGTCCATTTCAAGAACTGCTTTAAAAAAAAAAGAAAAATTGCATTCTCTAAGTATAACTTGTACAGCTGTTTCAACACAAACACAAAATTACATCCCCACCGAGCATACCTAACAACAACCTTATCATGGTACACAATCAGTTAGATTGGTAAGGTGTAAACCTCAATAGGCCTCTCTGTATGGACTGTATTTTATATAACACTTTTCTAGTCTTAACAACTACTCAAAGCACTTTTACATAGTACAGGAACCATTCACCATTCACACATTGTGGCCGAGGTTGCCGTACAAGGTGGGGTTCAGTGTCTTGCCCAAGGACACTTCGACATGGGACTGCAGGGCGAGAGATCAAACCACCAACCTTCCAATTGGCAGGCGACCGCTCTACCACTGAGCCACAGCCGCCCCATATCTTGTATCTTCCCTTGTGGCAGCTAACACTGAGTACGTTTACATGCACACCAATATTCCACTATTATTCCGAATATGACAATATTCCGAATTTAATACAGGTCATGTCAACTGCATATTCCGGTTGGATATTTTCCCGAATAAGGCCTTTTTCCGAATATAGCATTTTCCAATTATGACGTGGGATATTCCAGTATTATTCGGGTTTTAGAGGCATTCTTTGGAAATGTATACAGTGCATTCGGAATATGCGTCTCAATCGGGGTTTTTACCGCAGGCTTATGGTCAGCTCTGTGCTTTGCTATGGTTGCTGTAACAGTTTGCAGGGCTGCAGATCTGATAAGAAGGAGAAACACAGCTACTTTTAAACATTATCAAAGACTTGGATATCAACAGGTTTTTGGATATGTGCACATATTTATTTTTTAATTTATTATTTCAGGACAATGCACATTTGATGAACATGTACAGCAGTACACATAAAAGTGCCAGATTGTAGCCCAAAGGCTAATTTCCATCTGTAGTCCATTAGACAGGTAGAAATAACAATAAATATCGCTACGCTGACCTTTTCAAAAAGCTGGTTGACTGAATGAAAGAGGGACACTGTGTTCGCACATTCAACAAGTCCGCCACTGTTGGTGAACTTTGAAAAAATCGTATTTTGCACGGCAACATGTAAACTGGAATATTAGTTATTATTCACTTTCATTAGCCATGTAAACAGCTTAGTTGGAATATCGTCTTTTTTGGAATAAGGGCAAAAACCGTAATATTATGTGCATGTAAAATTCCCAGTTTGTGCATCCACGATTCCTCTCCTCGATTCTTCTCCTTTATTCCTCTCCTCGTGCCTTAAGGCCCTGACGCACCAACCTGATAATCAGCCGTCGGACAGTCTGGCGAGATCAGTGACTCGAGTCTGTTCGGTGTGTTCTGTGCCGTCGTTCATCGTCCAGCTGTCGGCCTTCATTTTGGCTGACCTGACTTGCTGGGACTCAATGACTCAATGATCATTCTAATTAGTGGTGCAACGGATTGTCATTGATTCGTGATCCATTTGGATAAATATCTTCGGTTCGGCACACACGTGATCCGTGACAGCGACATCACCCCGGTGTTTCACTGACAGGAGTGAAAACGAAAGCTGCTCAACAACCGCTCATCACCGCGGGATTTAAGCAGCCCCTTGTTGCACAATCAGACCGGGTTAAAGCCATCACAAACGCTATCGGTGTGTTTATAGGTGCAGACATGAGGCCATATTCGGTTGTGCAAAACGAGGGCTTTAAACACATGCTGAAAGTGCTTGAGCCACGTTACGACATCCACGGGAACGGAGAGCTATGTGACGATAACCGCTCACTTCATAACAGCAGACTGGGAGATGAGAAGTCCGGTGCTTATGTCTTGTCTTTTTTATTTTTTTATTTTGCTGATCCGAAAAATGATCCGATCCGTGACTCTGATCCGAGAAACGATCCAAACCGTGAGTTTTTTGATCTGTTGCACCCCTAATTCTGATTGGTGGAGTGCTAACCTGGAAATGACGAGCGGGATGAGCGTGACTAAGCTTCTCAAAATTTGACGAAAATCTTTTAAAATGACATTTTTCGATCTGAAATGAAGACAGATTCAACAACTGCACTCTTAAAATGTTTTCAGAAACACGTTTCGGTGAACTATCTTGTAAAATATGAGATTATATTCTGAACGAAGCTGGTTGAAAAATCCGGGAGCAGCCAGACCCACGTGATACGTTTGTCCAATCAGCTGCCAGTTTAAATTTTTTGGGCGACAATACAGATTAGCGCCGCCTGCTGTTATGGAGATGTATTACGTCTCGCGCCCGCGCAGAACGTACTCTCAAATAGGCGTCGCTTCGGTGTGTTCTGAGGCACTTTTTGGACCTCAGGGAGACAACTGATCAGTCCGACTGCCTTTTCTGCCAACGGTCGGCCGTCGGTTTGGTGTGTCAGGGGCTTTAGTCCCGCCCACAGGAGATTCGAGCCGAGGAGTTGAGGAAGAGCCTCGAGGAGAGAGGAGTCGAGGAGATACAAATTTAGGAATTGGGAAAAGCCTGATGTGCTTCATGATCCTCCTGTAAGAAACATTTTAAATATTTTGTGTTCTACTCTCTAATCCATTATGAACTGTGGAGTTTCAAGAGAATTTACAGATGTATGGTCTGTAATAGCAGGCTTCACCAGACATATTACACCATCTGTAACTGGTAGAAGATGAAGATATGTGCCTAATTCAACATAATTCAAATTTAGGTTTTACAACAATGCAGGCCACATCACAATTTCCTGAATTGAGTCACCTTCAAATAGATTGTAATGTATATAGGACAAGAATAGACAAGAATAAGAACATCATCAATTAGGCAAGCAAAGATTTGCTACTATAGAAAACCAGTGTTCTGAGTGTCTACGATGATGGGTGGGATAGTGAGCTAGCACTAACTAAGACGAGCTTCAACCAGAGATACTCTCAGCCATAGGTCACCCACTGTTCTGACTGAGGACCATCTCTTTAGCCTCTGTGAGTGGTGGTGGTCCCTCTCCTGTTTTTTTGGACCTCCGCTTTTTTTCTATTGGCTATAATGGAGGAATATATGAAATCTGATGTATTACCTACCACCATTTAGTTGTTTTGTGTTATTTAAAATATTTATAAAATATCTGGTCATGCCAGACATAATTATTCCACTCATTTAAACAATGCAATTAACCGTTTCAGCCACCAGGCAGTGCTCCCTCTGTCTCCCAGCAAACTCATGGGTCAGACCCATCTGGTAGCGGGAGCTGAGACTGAGAGCTACATGGATAAATATGCACCAAACAAGCCATTTTGAAATTTTGCTGTTTCATGAAAACAAAAGTTGTGTGACCCCCCCTTCTAGACTATAAAATTTTGGGTGACCCTCCCCTCAACAAAGAATAAAAAGATATGACCCTCCCCTATTTATAGAATGCCCAGATATAGAATACTCAGTGAACAAAGAAAAGTAAAGGTAATTGTGGTTGGCACTTCCGTCTCAATCGTCGAAAACAATTTTTTTTTGAGAATTAGCAGACTGACCCCCCTCCCACTCCTGCAACAAAACTGCACCTGTCCTAACATGACTAGCATCATCTTGTACTTTAAAAGGCTGGTCAAGGCATGTGGCGGTAGCAGCGGCGTGTGGCTCAGGCGCCAACATGTCAAGGCCTGGAGATTTTCCTGGTGCTAACAGTCCAGGGCCTGTGGCTGACCTGTACCCACCTTGCAGCCAGTATTCAGCTGTGGGCAACTACATCAGTGACTACGTTTACATGCAGCCAATAACCCGTTCAAAATCGGAATATTAGCAATAACCCGGTCGCGCACAGCCATGTAAACACCGGCAAAAACCTGAATATGCTCTTATTCCGGTTTTTAAAAACCTGAATATGCTACCTGGGTTACCCCTTTTCTAACCCGAAATTTTGGTCATGTAAACGCGTATAGGCATATCCCCATCAAAAGGAACATTGATTTGTGTTCTGCGCATGTTCTATTCGCAAGGAATCTTGGTCTTTTGAGTAGAGGAACTTCTTGTATGCGCCAGAAAACATAGTTATAATAATAACTAGAACTGCAAGCAGTTATGACGGGGCCCAAGCCTCCGATGCCATTCGCCTCCGATGCCATTCGCCTCCGATGCCATTCGCCTCCGATGCCAGTCGTACGTGACGCCCCGGGGAGACGCGCAAGTCGCCCCCTATGACCCGCGAAGCTGTGCCAATGCGGGACCCGAAGCATTACGTAGGGGGGGGAAACGTTGGTGAATATCGAGAGGTTTGATGCACGAGGTCTGGGGTACTCTGCCGTTGCAAATGTAGTGGTTAACAGTGTCTCTCCATGCATATACAGAGTAGCTTTAACAATTCTCTACAATAAACAAACTTCTTAACCCCCCTGACCACAGGGGACAGCAGAGAGAAATGAGAGAGTGACTTTGAGGGTGGAGGTACCGGCAGGTGTGGTGGTTGAAAGAGCAGGGGAGGTGGTCAGGTTGTTGTAAATGGTGTCATAGGCGCCGATTGATGTTTTCCTCCGAGGGTGCTCACAGGCGCACGTGGTTAAAAAAAAAAAAAAAGTAGTCAAAAGTTGTTTGCATTTCAAAACCTTAGGAAATGGACAGCGGCCGACACGAAGACACGCTCCTATTAACTTGATAATAAAGCCGTAAAGTAGGCTTTCAACTCAGGACAGCGCCACTTCTCACAAATACAGATAGGATTGGAGATGAGAAGATTAACTGACACGTAACCGCGATCACCTTCGGGGGAAATTAAGAATCAATGCCACCAACATACCCAATCACACTATGACAGACTCTCCACTTAGCACCAACTGCAATGTTTATTTGCACAGTATCAGCGCATATGAATGGTGTTGATTTTTGATTGAAAAGTTGGGAGAAAGAGTTACATTTTGTCCTATTTTTGTGCATAACCGGCAACCTACGACGCTGGTTATCAACTAGTTCAGTCAACTCAGGGTTTCCCAATCCAGCGGCAGCCGCGGTCACATAAAAGAGGCGGTGTTTGCGCACCACAACCAATCGCAAACATCTACCAGAGCCGCATGTTATATAAGAAGAGCAAATTATAATTCTCCATAAATATGAAGAACACAGAACCGCGGTTTTACAGAGAAAACGCAATATACCGCTGCTTCCTAAAACAGGAAGGAAAGCTGAAAAAAAGAAATGAATAGCCGACGCTGTAGATGTTTAAATCAGCAACGCTTATTAATATCACTTCCCCATCAGTCAGGACCAAGATCTGACCATAATTACACTTGTGCTTTCCATAAACTGTCGTTGCTTTAGCCTATTATTTCAGTTGCAACCCTGGCAGTGGGAAGCGATCGTGTGAAAACAAATAAAAAAATATATAAAACATAATTCAAACCGATGTGGCGCGGACGACACATGGCTCAAGAAAGCCGATATGTAATTCCCTCCCATTAAAATATATAGGCTATGTTTCATAAAAATACCCATGTTAACGGGGTTGTTGGTCTCTCAATCTTTAACTTTTATGAACGCACCCCTCTCTCTCTCTCTCTCTCTCTCTCTCTCTCTCTCTCTCTCTCTCCAAATATTGAGAAGTGTGACCTGCAAGGTCTTTGATACATTCCCATTGCAAATATTCCATTAACATTGATTGACAGGGCAAAACACTTTTATGTTGATTATTGCGCCCACTAATGGCCGATCTTTGCCAAATTTGGTACAGCGCCTCAGAACGCCATGCGTGAACAAGCACCACAAATTTTGTGTTGATTGCTTTTACTATGGCGAGAGATATTGCAATTGCAAATTTCCCATTTGAAATGCAATGAGAAAATTGCCGGGAAAACAAATAAACGTTGCTTATAGCGCCCCTAAAGGTCGATCTTAGCCAAATTTGGTAGAGAGTATCGTAGTGGAATGTTGAACAAGGATATTAAGTCATTTGGTGATAACTTTAAATTTAACCGAGAGATATGATATGATACGTGTGTGGTAGCTAGCTAGGACAATTTGTTTGGTTGTCAATTTGGCATACTTTAACATAGCAAAATTATTTCCATAACTTTTTTTATTAGGCGATCTGGAGAGGCTAACTACCAGGTTTCGGTGCAGATCGTTAAAGCCAAGTTACGGACCAAAAGTTGGTTTTGCACGTTGTGCGACACTGCGAAAAAACTTCATCAAAACTACAGCAGGCAATTCAGCATCATTCAAGGAACACGTGGATGTAAGAATTTCTAATGTGTGATGTGTATTGTGGGAGTTAATGACAAAAAACCATTACAGCGCCACCTAGTGGTCCACATGTGTAATTTTTGGTAGGTGTGGTCCATGGTCCATTATCAATCTACCCTGTCAATTTGAAGTTGTTCACATTAGTGTAAGTGGTGAATCTAGAGTTGGGTCACATCGGGTCCCATAGGCCACGCCCACTTTGACCCCACGGTACTCCATTCTAGGGATGGCCTCAGGATTGGCCCTTGATGGTACCCATCAAATTTTGTATCAATCGGATGAGCCGTTCATGAGATATAAACTTTTTGTACTTGTAGCGCCCCCTAGTGACCAATTTTCATAAAACGCATGGGGTACCTCCAGAGGCTCATGACAAAGAATAATCTAAAGTTTGGGGTTGATGGCATTTATTTTGGCTGAGATATGGCAAAGTTGGTGTTTTCATCGTTAGCTACACAAATTTGTTTGTGCGTTATATGCGCAATTTTTATCGGATAAAAATTCTTTCCATAACTTTTAGTCAGGTCAGTCTGGAGATGCTAGATTCCAAGTTTCGTGCAGATTGGTCGCACGGTCTAGGAGGAGTTCGAAAAAGTATGTTTTTGATAAATCATGATATTTCATGCATAAAAGTCTAGGCGGAAATGGGCGTGGCCTATATCACGTGATTCAGCTGGATCCAGGGAACGCGTAGATGTATTGCTTTTGAATGTCGGGTGTACGGTGTGGGAGTTATGGGGCCAAACGCGTTTTTTCTGGTATAGCGCCACCTAGTGGTGGAAATGGGTGAATTTTTGCGCCTGAGGTCCTTGCAGGGTTGTGGACCAGTCCTGAAAATGGCAACTCCCCACTATTTACGGTTTAGGCTGCAGTCGGAGTTTTACGCGGAGAAGAAGAAGAAGAAGAAGAAGAACTAGAACTGCAAGCAGTTATGACGGGGCCCAAGCCTCCGATGCCATTCGCCTCCGATGCCATTCGCCTCCGATGCCATTCGCCTCCGATGCCATTACGCCTCGATGCCATTCGCCTCGGTACCCCCTCGATGCCAGGTCGTGCCAGAGCTCGAATGCGGGAGCCGATGCGATACGTAGGGGGAAACGTTGGTGAATATCGAGAGGTTTGATGCACAAGGTCTGCGGTACTCTGCAGTTGCAAATGTAGTGGTTAACAGTGCGTCTCCATGCATATACAGAGTAGCTTTAACACTTCTCTACCATAAACAAACATCTTAACCCCTGACCACAGGGGACAGAAAGAAATGAGAGAGTGACTGAAAGGTTGGAGGGGAGCCAGGTGTGGTGGTTGAAAGAGCAGGGGAGGTGGTCAGGTTGTTGTAAATGGTGTCGTGGCGATTGATATTTTCCTCCGAGGATGCTCACGAGACGCGTGGTTTAAAAAAACATAAAGTAGTCAAAAGTTGTTTGCATTTCAGAACCTCAGGAAATGGACAGTGGCCGACACGAGCAAACGCGCCTATTAAGTCGATAATAAAGCCGTAAAGTAGGCTTTCAACTCAGTAGGAGGTAAACATCACTATATATTGAGAAGTGTGAGCTGCAAGGTCTGTGATACATTCCCATTGCAAATATTCCATTAACATTGATTAACAGGGCAAAACACTTATACGTTGATTATAGCGCCCCCTAATGGCTGATCTTTGCAAAATTTGGTACAAATCCTCAGAGCGGCATGCCCAACGATCAACCTATCTACAGTTCTATATATTTTGAGTCATCCAGTGGAAAAATAAACATATTGAACATTATAACTCATAATGGACAAACTATTGACATTTCTTACACACAGTGTATCAATCTTGGATGTAACAGTATGGATTAATTTCACAAAGACCCTATAAACTCTGGACTTCAAGGCTGTACGCAAAACCTTCTGTAAGGGCTAGGAAGACAAAGAAAACACCAGCAGAAAGGGGCAACTGTTAGCTTTTAGCTCCAAAAGACCCTACGCTTTGACTATTTATGATTATGAAGTTATAAAGTTATTATTAAGAAGTGCCGTTTGGCGTTGCATACAACATGCTCGACCTCAGAAGGGAATAAAAGGCCCAAACTGGTATATTCCAACATATGTTGACTATATCGCCCCCTAATGGCCCATCTTCGCCAAATTTGGTACGGAGCCTCAGAATGACATGCCGAACGAGCACCACAAATTTCGTGTTAATTGCTTTTACTGTGGCAGAGATATTGCAATTGCAATTTTCCATTGAAATGCATTGAGTTAGTGGGCGAAACAAATAAACGTTGCTTATAGCGTCCCCTATAGGCCGATCTTCGCCAAATTTGGTACAGAGCATCGTAGTGGAATGTTGAAGAAGGATCTCAAGGTATTTGTTGATCACCTTCAATTTAACCGAGATATGATATGATACGTGCGTGGTAGCTAGCTAGGACAATTTGTTTGGTTGTCAAATTGGCATACTTTAACGTAGCAAAATGATTTCCATAACTTTTTGTCAGGTCCATCTGGAAATGCTAACTACCAGGTTTCCGTGCAGATCGGTTCGCGACGCCTAGGACGAGTTGAAAAAGTAGGTTTTGCACTTTGCGCGCGATACTGCGAAAAAACGTTTGCACCGGAAATGGGCGTGGCCTATATCAGGCAATTCAGCATGATTCAAGGAACACGTGGATGTAAGAATTTCTAATGTGTGATGTGTATTGTGGGAGTTAATGACAAAAAACCATTACAGCGCCACCTAGTGGTCCACATGTGTAATTTTTGGTAGGTGTGGTCCATGGCCCATTATCAATCTACCCTGTAAATTTGAAGTTGTTCACATTAGTGTAAGTGGTGAATCTAGAGTTGGGTCACATCGGGTCCCATAGGCCACGCCCACTTGACCCCACGGTACTCCATTCTAGGGATGGCCTCAGGATTGGCCCTTGATGGTACCCATCAAATTTTGTATCAATCGGATGAGCCGTTCATGAGATATAAACTTTTGTACCTGTAGCGCCCCTAGTGACCAATTTTCGCAAATCGCATGGGGTACCTCCAGAGGCTCATGGCAAAGAATAATCTAAAGTTTGGGGTTGATGGCATTTATTTTGGCTGAGATATGGCAAAGTTGGTGTTTTCATCGTTAGCTACACAAATTTGTTTGTGCGCTATATGCGCAATTTTTATCGGATAAAAATTCTTTCCATAAATTTTAGTCAGGTCAATCTGGAGATGCTAGTTTCCAAGTTTTGTGCAGATCGGTCGCACGGTCTAGGAGGAGTTCGAAAAAGTAGGTTTTTGATAAATCACGATTTTCATCGCATAAAGTCTAGGCGGAAATGGGCGTGGCCTATATCACGTGATTCAGCTGGATCCAGGGAACGCGTAGATGTATTGCTTTTGAATGTCGGGTGTACGGTGTGGGAGTTATGGGGCCAAACGCGTTTTTTCTGGTATAGCGCCACCTAGTGGTGGAAATGGGTGAATTTTTGCGCCTGAGGTCCTTGCAGGGTTGTGGACCAGTCCTGAAAATGGCAACTCCCCACTATTTACGGTTTAGGCGGCATCGGTCGAAAAAAAAAAAGAGTTTTACGCAGGAGAAGAAGAAAGAAGAAGAAGAAGAACTAGAACTGCAAGCAGTTATGACGGGGCCCAAGCCTCCGATGCCATTCGCCTCCGATGCCATTCGGCCTCCGATGCCATTCGCCTCCGATGCCATTCGCCTCCGATGCCATTCGGCCTCCGATGCCATTCGCCTCCGATGCCAGTCGTTCGCGATGACCCAGGAAGCTGCGCCAATGCGGGAGCCGATGCATTACGTAGGGGGAGAAACGTTGGTGAATATCGAGAGGTTTGATGCACAAGGTCTACGGACTCGCAGTTGCAAATGTAGTGGTTAACAGTGCGTCTCCATGCATATACAGAGTAGCTTTAACACTTCTACCATAAACAAACATCTTAACCCCTGACCACAGGGGACAGCAGAGAGAAATGAGAGAGTGGCTGAAAGGTTGGAGGGGAGCCAGGTGTGGTGGTTGAAAGAGCAGGGGAGGTGGTCAGGTTGTTGTAAATGGTGTCGAGGCCGATTGATGTTTTCCTCCGAGGATGCTCACAGGCGCCGCGTGGTTTAAAAAACATAAAGTAGTCAAAAGTTGTTTGCATTTCAGAACCTCAGGAAATGGACAGTGGCCGACGAAGGAGCAAAAAACGCGCCTATTAAGTCGATAATAAAGCCGTAAAGTAGGCTTTCAACTCAGTAGGAGGTAAACATCACTATATATTGAGAATTGTGAGCTGCAAGGTCTGTGATACATTCCCATTGCAAATATTCCATTAACATTGATTAACAGGGCAAACACACTTATACGTTGATTATAGCCCCCCTAATGGCTGATCTTTGCAAAATTTGGTACAAATCCTCAGAGCGGCATGCCCAACGATCAACCTATCTACAGTTCTATATATTTTGAGTCATCCAGTGGAAAAATAAACATATTGAACATTATAACTCATAATGGACAAACTATTGACATTTCTTACACACAGTGTATCAATCTTGGATGTAACAGTATGGATTAATTTCACAAAGACCCTATAAACTCTGGACTTCAAGGCTGTACGCAAAACCTTCTGTAAGGGCTAGGAAGACAAAGAAAACACCAGCAGAAAGGGGCAACTGTTAGCTTTTAGCTCCAAAAGACCCTACGCTTTGACTATTTATGATTATGAAGTTATAAAGTTATTATTAAGAAGTGCCGTTTGGCGTTGCATACAACATGCTCGACCTCAGAAGGGAATAAAAGGCCCAAACTGGTATATTCCAACATATGTTGACTATATCGCCCCCTAATGGCCCATCTTCGCCAAATTTGGTACGGAGCCTCAGAATGACATGCCGAACGAGCACCACAAATTTCGTGTTAATTGCTTTTACTGTGGCAGAGATATTGCAATTGCAATTTTCCATTGAAATGCATTGAGTTAGTGGGCGAAACAAATAAACGTTGCTTATAGCGTCCCCTATAGGCCGATCTTCGCCAAATTTGGTACAGAGCATCGTAGTGGAATGTTGAAGAAGGATCTCAAGGTATTTGTTGATCACCTTCAATTTAACCGAGATATGATATGATACGTGCGTGGTAGCTAGCTAGGACAATTTGTTTGGTTGTCAAATTGGCATACTTTAACGTAGCAAAATGATTTCCATAACTTTTTGTCAGGTCCATCTGGAAATGCTAACTACCAGGTTTCGTGCAGATCGGTCCGCCGCCTCCGCCTAGGACGAGTTCGAAAAAGTAGGTTTTGCACTTTCGGCGATACTGCGAAAAAACGTTTGCACGGAAATGGGCGTGGCCTATATCAGGCAATTCAGCATGATTCAAGGAACACGTGGATGTAAGAATTTCTAATGTGTGATGTGTATTGTGGGAGTTAATGACAAAAAACCATTACAGCGCCACCTAGTGGTCCACATGTGTAATTTTTGGTAGGTGTGGTCCATGGCCCATTATCAATCTACCCTGTAAATTTGAAGTTGTTCACATTAGTGTAAGTGGTGAATCTAGAGTTGGGTCACATCGGGTCCCATAGGCCACGCCCACTTTGACCCCACGGTACTCCATTCTAGGGATGGCCTCAGGATTGGCCCTTGATGGTACCCATCAAATTTTGTATCAATCGGATGAGCCGTTCATGAGATATAAACTTTTTGTACTTGTAGCGCCCCCTAGTGACCAATTTTCATAAATCGCATGGGGTACCTCCAGAGGCTCATGGCAAAGAATAATCTAAAGTTTGGGGTTGATGGCATTTATTTTGGCTGAGATATGGCAAAGTTGGTGTTTTCATCGTTAGCTACACAAATTTGTTTGTGCGCTATATGCGCAATTTTTATCGGATAAAAATTCTTTCCATAAATTTTAGTCAGGTCAATCTGGAGATGCTAGTTTCCAAGTTTTGTGCAGATCGGTCGCACGGTCTAGGAGGAGTTCGAAAAAGTAGGTTTTTGATAAATCACGATTTTTCATGCATAAAAGTCTAGGCGGAAATGGGCGTGGCCTATATCACGTGATTCAGCTGGATCCAGGGAACGCGTAGATGTATTGCTTTTGAATGTCGGGTGTACGGTGTGGGAGTTATGGGGCCAAACGCGTTTTTTCTGGTATAGCGCCACCTAGTGGTGGAAATGGGTGAATTTTTGCGCCTGAGGTCCTTGCAGGGTTGTGGACCAGTCCTGAAAATGGCAACTCCCCACTATTTACGGTTTAGGCTGCAGTCGGAGTTTTACGCGGAGAAGAAGAAGAAGAAGAAGAACTAGAACTGCAAGCAGTTATGACGGGGCCCAAGCCTCCGATGCCATTCGCCTCCGATGCCATTCGCCTCCGATGCCATTCGCCTCCGATGCCATTCGCCTCCGATGCCATTCGCCTCCGATGCCATTCGCCTCCGATGCCAGTCGTTCGCGATGACCCACGAAGCTGCGCCAATGCGGGAGCCGATGCATTACGTAGGGGGGAGAAACGTTGGTGAATATCGAGAGGTTTGATGCACAAGGTCTGCGGTACTCTGCAGTTGCAAATGTAGTGGTTAACAGTGCGTCTCCATGCATATACAGAGTAGCTTTAACACTTCTCTACCATAAACAAACATCTTAACCCCCCTGACCACAGGGGACAGCAGAGAGAAATGAGAGAGTGACTGAAAGGTTGGAGGGGGGAGCCAGGTGTGGTGGTTGAAAGAGCAGGGGAGGTGGTCAGGTTGTTGTAAATGGTGTCGTATGCGCCGATTGATGTTTTCCTCCGAGGATGCTCACAGGCGCACGTGGTTTAAAAAAACATAAAGTAGTCAAAAGTTGTTTGCATTTCAGAACCTCAGGAAATGGACAGTGGCCGACACGAGCAAACGCGCCTATTAAGTCGATAATAAAGCCGTAAAGTAGGCTTTCAACTCAGTAGGAGGTAAACATCACTATATATTGAGAAGTGTGAGCTGCAAGGTCTGTGATACATTCCCATTGCAAATATTCCATTAACATTGATTAACAGGGCAAAACACTTATACGTTGATTATAGCGCCCCCTAATGGCTGATCTTTGCAAAATTTGGTACAAATCCTCAGAGCGGCATGCCCAACGATCAACCCATCTACAGTTCTATATATTTTGAGTCATCCAGTGGAAAAATAAACATATTGAACATTATAACTCATAATGGACAAACTATTGACATTTCTTACACACAGTGTATCAATCTTGGATGTAACAGTATGGATTAATTTCACAAAGACCCTATAAACTCTGGACTTCAAGGCTGTACGCAAAACCTTCTGTAAGGGCTAGGAAGACAAAGAAAACACCAGCAGAAAGGGGCAACTGTTAGCTTTTAGCTCCAAAAGACCCTAGCTTGACTATTTATGATTATGAAGTTATAAAGTTATTATTAAGAAGTGCCGTTGACGTTGCATACAACATGCTCGACCTCAGAAGGGAATAAAAGGCCCAAACTGGTATATTCCAACATATGTTGACTATATCGCCCCCTAATGGCCCATCTTCGCCAAATTTGGTACGGAGCCTCAGAATGACATGCCGAACGAGCACCACAAATTTCGTGTTAATTGCTTTTACTGTGGCAGAGATATTGCAATTGCAATTTTCCATTGAAATGCATTGAGTTAGTGGGCGGAACAAATAAACGTTGCTTATAGCGTCCCCTAAAGGCCGATCTTCGCCAAATTTGGTACAGAGCATCGTAGTGGAATGTTGAAGAAGGATCTCAAGGTATTTGTTGATCACCTTCAATTTAACCGAGATATGATATGATACGTGCGTGGTAGCTAGCTAGGACAATTTGTTTGGTTGTCAAATTGGCATACTTTAACGTAGCAAAATGATTTCCATAACTTTTTGTCAGGTCCATCTGGAAATGCTAACTACCAGGTTTCGTGCAGATCGGTCGCACGGCCTAGGACGAGTTCGAAAAAGTAGGTTTTGCACTTTGCGCGATACTGCGAAAAAACGTTTGCACGGAAATGGGCGTGGCCTATATCAGGCAATTCAGCATGATTCAAGGAACACGTGGATGTAAGAATTTCTAATGTGTGATGTGTATTGTGGGAGTTAATGACAAAAAACCATTACAGCGCCACCTAGTGGTCCACATGTGTAATTTTTGGTAGGTGTGGTCCATGGCCCATTATCAATCTACCCTGTAAATTTGAAGTTGTTCACATTAGTGTAAGTGGTGAATCTAGAGTTGGGTCACATCGGGTCCCATAGGCCACGCCCACTTTGACCCCACGGTACTCCATTCTAGGGATGGCCTCAGGATTGGCCCTTGATGGTACCCATCAAATTTTGTATCAATCGGATGAGCCGTTCATGAGATATAAACTTTTTGTACTTGTAGCGCCCCCTAGTGACCAATTTTCATAAATCGCATGGGGTACCTCCAGAGGCTCATGGCAAAGAATAATCTAAAGTTTGGGGTTGATGGCATTTATTTTGGCTGAGATATGGCAAAGTTGGTGTTTTCATCGTTAGCTACACAAATTTGTTTGTGCGCTATATGCGCAATTTTTATCGGATAAAAATTCTTTCCATAACTTTTAGTCAGGTCAGTCTGGAGATGTTACGGTCCAGGTTTCGTGTAGATCGGTCGCACGGTCTAGGAGGAGTTCGAAAAAGTAGGTTTTTGATAAATCACGATTTTTCATGCATAAAAGTCTAGGCGGAAATGGGCGTGGCCTATATCACGTGATTCAGCTGGATCCAGGGAACGCGTAGATGTATTGCTTTTGAATGTCGGGTGTACGGTGTGGGAGTTATGGGGCCAAACGCGTTTTTTCTGGTATAGCGCCACCTAGTGGTGGAAATGGGTGAATTTTTGCGCCTGAGGTCCTTGCAGGGTTGTGGACCAGTCCTGAAAATGGCAACTCCCCACTATTTACGGTTTAGGCTGCAGTCGGAGTTTTACGCGGAGAAGAAGAAGAAGAATAATAAAAACTAGAACTTCAAGAAGTTATGACGGGGCCCAAGCCTCCGATGCCATTCGCCTCCGATGCCATTTGCCTCCGATGCCATTTGCCTCCGATGCCATTCGCCTCCGATGCCATTCGCCTCCGATGCCAGTCGTCCGCGATGACCCACGAAGCTGCGCCAATGCGGGAGCCGATGCATTACGTAGGGGGGAGAAACATTGGTGAATATCGAGAGGTTTGATGCACAAGGTCTGCGGTACTCTGCAGATGCAAATGTAGTGGTTAACAGTGCGTCTCCATGCATATACAGAGTAGCTTTAACACTTCTCTACCATAAACAAACATCTTAACCCCCCTGACCACAGGGGACAGCAGAGAGAAATGAGAGAGTGACTGAAAGGTTGGAGGGGGGAGCCAGGTGTGGTGGTTGAAAAGAGCAGGGGAGGTGGTCAGGTTGTTGTAAATGGTGTAGGTATCGCCGATTGATGTTTTCCTCCGAGGATGCTCACAGGCGCCGCTCGTTTAAAAAACATAAAGTAGTCAAAAGTTGTTTGCATTTCAGAACCTCAGGAAATGGACAGTGGCCGACACGAGCAAACGCGCCTATTAAGTCGATAATAAAGCCGTAAAGTAGGCTTTCAACTCAGTAGGAGGTAAACATCACTATATATTGAGAAGTGTGAGCTGCAAGGTCTGTGATACATTCCCATTGCAAATATTCCATTAACATTGATTAACAGGGCAAAACACTTATACGTTGATTATAGCGCCCCCTAATGGCTGATCTTTGCAAAATTTGGTACAAATCCTCAGAGCGGCATGCCCAACGATCAACCCATCTACAGTTCTATATATTTTGAGTCATCCAGTGGAAAAATAAACATATTGAACATTATAACTCATAATGGACAAACTATTGACATTTCTTACACACAGTGTATCAATCTTGGATGTAACAGTATGGATTAATTTCACAAGACCCTATAAACTCTGGACTTCAAGGCTGTACGCAAAACCTTCTGTAAGGGCTAGGAAGACAAAGAAAACACCAGCAGAAAGGGGAAACTGTTAGCTTTTAGCTCCAAAAGACCCTACGCTTTGACTATTTATGATTATGAAGTTATAAAGTTATTATTAAGAAGTGCCGTTTGGCGTTGCATACAACATGCTCGACCTCAGAAGGGATTAAAAGGCCCAAACCGGTATATTCCAACATATGTTGACTATATCGCCCCCTAATGGCCCATCTTCGCCAAATTTGGTACGGAGCCTCAGAATGCCATGCCGAACGAGCACCACAAATTTCGTGTTAATTGCTTTTACTGTGGCAGAGATATTGCAATTGCAATTTTCCATTGAAATGCATTGAGTTATTGGGCGAAACAAATAAACGTTGCTTATAGCGTCCCCTAAAGGCCGATCTTCGCCAAATTTGGTACAGAGCATCGTAGTGGAATGTTGAAGAAGGATCTCAAGGTATTTGTTGATCACCTTCAATTTAACCGAGATATGATATGATACGTGCGTGGTAGCTAGCTAGGACAATTTGTTTGGTTGTCAAATTGGCATACTTTAACGTAGCAAAATGATTTCCATAACTTTTTGTCAGGTCCATCTGGAAATGCTAACTACCAGGTTTCGTGCAGATCGGTCGCACGGCCTAGGACGAGTTCGAAAAAGTAGGTTTTGCACTTTGCGCGATACTGCGAAAAAACGTTTGCACGCGGAAATGGGCGTGGCCTATATCAGGCAATTCAGCATGATTCAAGGAACACGTGGATGTAAGAAATTTCTAATGTTTGATGTGTATTGTGGGAGTTAATGACAAAAAACCATTACAGCGCCACCTAGTGGTCCACATGTGTAATTTTTGGTAGGTGTGGTCCATGGCCCATTATCAATCTACCCTGTAAATTTGAAGTTGTTCACATTAGTGTAAGTGGTGAATCTAGAGTTGGGTCACATCGGGTCCCATAGGCCACGCCCACTTTGACCCCACGGTACTCCATTCTAGGGATGGCCTCAGGATTGGCCCTTGATGGTACCCATCAAATTTTGTATCAATCGGATGAGCCGTACATGAGATATAAACATTTTGTACTTGTAGCGCCCCCTAGTAACCAATTTTCATAAAACGCATGAGGTACCTCCAGAGGCTCATGGCAAAGAATAATCTAAAGTTTGGGGTTGATGGCATTTATTTTGGCTGAGATATGGCAAAGTTGGTGTTTTCATCGTTAGCTACACAAATTTGTTTGTGCGTTATATGCGCAATTTTTATCGGATAAGAATTCTTTCCATAACTTTTAGTCAGGTCAGTCTGGAGATGCTAGCTTCCAAGTTTCGTGCAGATGGGTGCACGGTCTAGGAGGAGTTCGAAAAAGTAGGTTTTTGATAAATCACGATTTTTCATGCATAAAAGTCTAGGCGGAAATGGGCGTGGCCTATATCACGTGATTCAGCTGGATCCAGGGAACGCGTAGATGTATTGCTTTTGAATGTCGGGTGTACGGTGTGGGAGTTATGGGGCCAAACGCGTTTTTTCTGGTATAGCGCCACCAAGTGGTGGAAATGGGTGAATTTTTGCGCCTGAGGTCCTTGCAGGGTTGTGGACCAGTCCTGAAAATGGCAACTCCCCACTATTTACGGTTTAGGCTGCAGTCGGAGTTTTACGCGGAGAAGAAGAAGAATAATAATAAAAATCTTTAGAAAAACAACAGGGTTCCACGGTCCGCTGGAGTGTGAACCGCGTTGCCTTGCAACACGCGGTTCCCTTGCCCCCTCGGGCTTGGACCCCTAACTAGAACTGCAAGCAGTTATGAACGGGGCCCAAGCCTCCGATGCCATTCGCCTCCGATGCCATTCGCCTCCGATGCCATTCGCCTCCGATGCCATTCGCCTCCGATGCCAGTCGTCCGCGACGCCCCTGGGAGCCGCGCCAGTCGCCCCCGATGACCCGCGAAGCTGCGCCAATGCTGGACCCGAAGCATTACGTAGGGGCGGCAAACGTTGGTGAATATCGAGAGGTTTGATGCACGAGGTCTGCTGTACTCTGCCGTTGTTCATCTCCATGCATGTACAGACTACTTTTAACAATTCTCTACTATAAACAAACTTCTTTACCCCCCTGACCACAGAGGACAGCAGAGAGAAATGAGAGAGTGACTTAGAAGGTGGAGGTACCGGCAGGTGTGGTGGTTGAAAGAGCAGGGGAGGTGGTCAGGTTGTTGTAAATGGCGTCATAGGCGCCGATTGATGTTTTCCTCCGTGGGTGGTCACAGGTGTACGTCGTTCATAAAAAAGAAATTTAGCCAAAAGTTGTTTGCATTTCAAAACCTTACGAAATGGACAGCGTGTTGATTATAGCGCCCCCTAATGGCCGATCTTCGCCAAATTTGGTACGGAGCCTCAGACCGCCATGCCGAACGAGCACCACATATTTCGTGTTGATTGCTTTTACTGTGGCAGAGATATTGCAATTGCAATTTTCCCATTGAAATGTATTGAGAAAATTGGCGGGAAATAAATAAACGTTACTTATATCGCCCCCTAAAGGCCGATCTTCGCCAAATTTGGTACAGTGCCTCAGAGCAGCATGCCGAATGAGCATCACAAGTTTTGTGTTGATTGCATTTACTGTGGCAGAGATATTGCAATAGCAAATGTCCCATTGAAATGTATTGAGTTATTGGGCGAAACAAATAAACTTTACTTATAGCGCCCCTTAAAGGCCGATCTTCGCCAAATTTGGTAGAGAGCATCGTAGTGGAATGTTGAACAAGGATCTCAAGTCATGTGGTGATAACTTTCAATTTAACTGAGATATGATATGATACGTGTGTGGTAGCTAGCTAGGACAATTTGTTTGGTTGTCAAATTGGCAAACTTTAACGTAGCAAAATGATTTCCATAACTTTTTGTCAGGACTATCTGGAGATACTAACTACCAGGTTTCGTGCAGATCGGTCGCACGGCCTGGGACAAGTTCGAAAAAGTTGGTTTTGCACGTTGCGCGATACTGCGAAAATACGTTTGTGCGGAAATGGGCGGGGCCTACATCAGGCAATTCAGCTTGATTCAAGGAACACGTCGATGTAAGAATTTCTAACATGGGATGTGTATTGTGGGAGTTAATGACAAAAAACCATTACAGCGCCACCTAGTGGTCCACATGTGTAATCTTTGGTAGGTGTGCTCCATGGCCCATTGTCCATCTACCCTGAAAATTTAAAGTTGTTCACATTTGTGTAAGTGGTGAATCTAGAGTCGGGTCACATTGGGTCCCATAGGCCACGCCCACTTTGACCCCTCGGTACTCCATTCTAGGTTTGGCCTCAGGATTGGCCACAGATGGTACCCATTAAATTTCGTATCAATCAGATGAGCCGTTCATGAGATATAAACTTTTGGTTCTTGTAGCGCCCCCTAGGGTCCGATTTTCGTTAAACGCATGGGGTACCTCCAGAGGGGCATGGCAAAGAATAATCTAAAGTTTGGGGTTGATAGCATTTATTTTGGCTGAGATATGGCAAAGTTGGTGTTTTCATCGTTAGCTACACAAATTAGTTTGTGCGTTATATGCGCAATTTTTATCGGATAAAAATTCTTTCCATAACTTTTAATCAAGTCAGTCTTGAGATGTTAGGTTCCAAGTTTCGTGCAGATCGGTCGCACGGTCTAGGAGGAGTTCAAAAAAGTAGGTTTTTGATAAATCACGATTTTTCATGCATAAAAGTCTAGGCGGAAATGGGCGTGGCCTATATCACGTGATTCAGCTGGATCCAGGGAACGCGTAGATGTATTGCTTTTGAATGTCGGGTGTACGGTGTGGGAGTTATGGGGCCAAACGCGTTTTTTCTGGTATAGCGCCACCTAGTGGTGGAAATGGGTGAATTTTTGCGCCTGAGGTCCTTGCAGGGTTGTGGACCAGTCCTGAAAATGGCAACTCCCCACTATTTACGGCTTAGGCTGCAGTCGGAGTTTTACGCGGAGAAGAAGAAGAAGAAGAATAATAATAAAACTCAGTCAACTCAGGGTTTCCCAATCCAGCAGCACGCACGTTCACATAAAAGAGGCGGTGTTTGCGCACCACAACCAATCGCAAATATCTACCAGAGCCGCATGTTATATAAGAAGAGCAAATTATAATTCTCCATAAATATGAAGAACACAGACACGGTTTTACAGAGAAAACGCAATACAGTCGCTGCTTCCTAAAACAGGAAGGAAAGCTGAAAAAAATAAATAAATGAATAGCCGACGCTGTAGATGTTTAAATCACAACGCTTATTAATATCACTTCCCCATCAGTCAGGACCAAGATCTGACCATAATTACACTTGTGCTTTCCATAAACTGTCGTTGCTTTAGCCTATTATTTCAGTTGCAACCCTGGCAGTGGGAAGCGATTGTGAGAGCAAATAAAAAATATATAAAAACATAATTCAAACCGATGTGCGCACTGGCGACACATGGCTCAAGAAGCCGATATGTAATTCCCTCCCATTAAAATATATAGGCTATATTTCATAAAAATACCCATGTTAACGGGGTTGTTGGTCTCTCAATGTTTAACTTTTATGAGTGCACCCCTCTCTCTCTCTCTCTCTCTCTCTTTAAATATTGAGAAGTGTGACCTGCAAGGTCTTTGATACATTCCCATTGCAAATATTCCAGTAACATTGATTGACAGGGCAAAACACTTATATGTTGATTATAGCGCCCACTAATGGCCGATCTTTGCCAAATTTGGTACAGCGCCTCAGATCGCCATGCCGAACGAGCACCACAAATTTTGTGTTGATTGCTTTTACTATGGCAGAGATATTGCAATTGCAAATTTCCCCTTTGAAATGCAATGAGAAAATTAGCGGGAAAACAAATAAACGTTGCTTATAGCGCCCCCTAAAGGTCGACCTTAGCCAAATTTGGTAGAGAGTATCGTAGTGGAATGTTGAACAAGGATTTCAAGTCATTTGTTGATAACTTTAAATTTAACCGAGATATGATATGATACGTGTGTGGTAGCTAGCTAGGACAATTTGTTTGGTTGTCAATTTGGCATACTTTAACATAGCAAAATTATTTCCATAACTTTTTGTCAGGTCGATCTGGAGAGGCTAACTACCAGGTTTCGTGCAGATTGGTCGCACAGCCTAGGACGAGTTCGAAAAAGTTGGTTTTGCACATTGCGCGACACTGCGAAAAAACCTTTGCGCGGAAATGGGCGTGGCCTACATCAGGCAATTCAGCATGATTCAAGGAACACGTGGATGTAAGAATTTCTAATGTGTGATGTGTATTGTGGGAGTTAATGACAAGAAACCATTACAGCGCCACCTAGTGGTCCACATGTGTAATTTTTGGTAGGTGTGGTCCATGGTCCATTATCAATCTACCCTGTAAATTTGAAGTTGTTCACATTAGTGTAAGTGGTGAATCTAGAGTTGGGTCACATCAGGTCCCATAGGCCACGCCCACTTTGACCCCACGGTACTCCATTCTAGGGATGGCCTCAGGATTGGCCCTTGATGGTACCCATCAAATTTTGTATCAATCGGATGAGCCGTTCATGAGATATAAACTTTTTGTACTTGTAGCGCCCCCTAGTGACCAATTTTCATACAACGCATGGGGTACCTCCAGAGGCTCATGGCAAAGAATAATCTAAAGTTTGGGGTTGATGGCATTTATTTTGGCTGAGATATGCCAAAGTAGGTGTTTTCATCGTTAGCTACACAAATTTGTTTGTGCGTTATATGCGCAATTTTTATCGGATAAAAATTCTTTCCATAACTTTTAGTCAAGTCAGTCTGGAGATGCTAGGTTCCAAGTTTCGTGCAGATCGGTCGCACGGTCTAGGAGGAGTTCGAAAAAGTAGATTTTTCACGATTTTTCATGCATAAATGTCTAGGCGGAAATGGGCGTGGCCTATATCACGTGATTCAGCTGGATCCAGGGAACGCGTACATGTATTTATTTTGAATGTCGGGTGTACGGTGTGGGAGTTATGGGGCCAAACGCGTTTTTTCTGGTATAGCGCCACCTAGTGGTGGAAATGGGTGAATTTTTGCACCTGAGGTCCTTGCAGGGTTGTGGACCAGTCCTGAAAATGGCAACTCCCCACTATTTACGGTTTAGGCTGCAGTCGGAGTTTTACGCGGAGAAGAAGAATAATAATAAAAATCTTTAGAAAAACAATAGGGTTCCACGCTCCGCTGGAGTGTGAACCGCGTTGCCTTGCAACACGCGGTTCCCTTGCCCCCTCGGGCTTGGACCCCTAAAAAAATAAAAATCCTTAGAAAAACAATAGGGTTCCACGCTCCGCTGGAGTGTGAACCGCGTTGCCTTGCAACACGCGGTTCCCTTGCCCCCTCGGGCTTGGACCCCTAAAAATCCTTAGAAATACAATAGGGTTCCACGCTCCATTGGAGCTGTGAACCGCGATTCCTTGCATTACGCGGTTCCCATGCCCCCTCGGGCTTGGACCCCTAAAAAATAAAAATCCTTAGAAAAACAATAGGGTTCCACGCTCCGCTGGAGTGTGAACCGCGTTGCCTTGCAACACGCGGTTCCCTTGCCCCCTCGGGCTTGGACCCCTAATAATTATATATTATAATAATATAGTTATATATATGTCAATGCAGAAAATCTGCGCACAGTATACCGGAAGTAAACAAGAAGGTAAACATGGCGAGACGCAGCACAGCACCACACTTTTGGAGCGAGGAGGAAACCAATTTCTTTATTAGTGTGGTGAAAACCATGAATATAATGTCTTTTGTTGACAGCAGAAAGTACAGAGATAGTGAGATTTATAAGAAGGTGACCGAAAAGGTATTGCTTCTTAAGGTTGTCCGTAGGCTACGTCCAGATGCTAACCGTGCGTCGCCGTTTACGTCGGGATATTGCCAATTTATTACAAATTCCATGTATACAGGAGTATCTCTCTCTGCTCACGCATGTAAACGGGTTATTCCGAATATTTCAGAAACCCGAATAGTGACCTTAACCCGACCATAACCCGAAAATTGACAGCTTGTAAACGTAGTCAGTGCTGCTAGTCCTCAGCCTGGCTCTGGGTTTGGCCCCAGCATCATAGGCCCGTTGATTCGGACAGGTTTTACAAATTAATACCATTGAACAGGTGGCTCGTTGCCATCTCATCAGAGCAGAGAGGGGGGAGAGACAGAGGACACTGCAGCTTAAGAAACCTCAGCACACCGGGCCCAGGTGAGTTGAGTTTACTATTTAGTGAACACACCTCCACAATGTCAACAGCCAAAAACACCATAGGGCAGTGATCATCAACTGGTAGCCTGCGGGCCATATCCGACCCACCAAAGCTTTTAGTCTGGCCCGCAGAATAATAATGAATTCTGAAAATATGAAGAAGTAAATGCGTTCTGGTATTTAGCATTTCGAGCATTCACAGCAGATAACATTCCACAGGGAGAGTGCAAACCCCCCTGTGCGTTTAACGTTAAGTCACATTTAACTAGACAACACCCAGGTAAAACAGACAAAATCTCATGCAGCTTCAAGCACACTTCGTTTGGATACAAGCGTTGCATTTTGGAACAGACTGCCGCTGGCGCAGATAAACTAACTACTACTACTTTAAGTAGGTACAATAAAACATCCATGAGCAAAAAATAAATTGAGTGTCAGCGTCAGTTCTGGCAGGCCAGGTAGTCAAGACGCTGCTAACGCTATTGGCCAACAATACGGTCTCATCAGCTGATCTGCTCCTGCTGAGCTGCATCAGCTGATCTGGATTGGCGCATCAGCTGGTCAACACCCCTCGCTGCTTAATGGCTACGATCAAGACAGGGCGCCCTATTTAAAGCAGATTCAGTTTGCTCCTACCTGCTTGCTGCTCGCTTCTCTACCGCCCGCCACCTCCCCGGCTCGGTTTCTGTTTATCTTAGTTTGCCACGAATCTTGCAATTTGGACAAGTTCTTGTAAACTTAACTGCTGGCTAGGGCTGTGCAATTAATCAAAATGTAATCGTGATTATGATTTCGGCTCCCAATGATCACAAAAACAGAATAATCGAAAACAAGAATTATTTAGCTCATTACGTTTTACAAGTATACTCTTATTTTCTCTAGTGTTCTGAATGAAAAAATAAAGTTTAAATAGGAAAAGTATTAATGCAAATTTCCCAGTTGTATGTGTTTTTTTACTGTTGATTTATTTAACTTTTTACACTGTTTTTTAAGTTCAATAATTGCTTTCCAGAAGTCATCGAGTAATCGTGTTAAATTATCGTGATTTCAATATTGACCGAAATAATCGTGATTATATTTTTTCCATAATCGCGCAGCCCTACTGCTGGCTAAACACACCATCTTCTCTGCTGGAGCGGTAAATCTTTGGATGCATTATAAAACCAAAACTAATGCATGTGGATACCTAATTTGCACGTGAATGATGCCATCGTCATTCTACGTTCCTGATGATGATGCTGGTTGTATTCTTTTGCAACAGCATACTACAACAACATTTCAGTAATCACAGTCTTTAACCCATCACTCCTCAGTGAACTGCCTCCTAATCTGAGATCATTTTCTAGTTAAAGAGGCAGTTATCATGGATTTTTTTCCCATGTTAATTTAGGAGTTTTATTGTATATTGTGAGAAGGGCAATATTTGAGATTTGAATAGGTCAAACGTGAGTATAATACAGATCTATTGCATTGCATGTTGAATACAGGTTTTGTGTGTGAAAAATACCAAAAGTCACCAAAGAGACAAGAGGGGCAACATCTCAAGGGCTTGTTCAGCTTAAGCGAAAATTCCTTCAGGACGACGACTTAAACATAATCACTTCTCACTCCCCTGAATGGATCAGCTGTCGAGGTGTTCAATTTAGTCTTAACCAATCAGAAGCGGCCATGAAAATCACAAGCCAATCACTGCACGACATCCCTGTTTTAAACCTGTCTCTCTCTCTGCTGCTCAGTTGCCATTTCAGAATACGAGCACCAACTCACCTTTTCACGGCCCGTGTCTCGCGTTGATCGCGGCGATGTCTATCCTAGAAGTTATTTTTTCTCTCGCTCTCATCCTACACACTGTTTTTCCGCATCTCTGGTGCATGACCCGCGGGTGCAATGGTGGCTCTGGCGCCTTCCCCTCCTGAAGTTATTTTCGATCGACTGCAGTCCTGGGGATTTTGCTCGTTCGCTGCACCTGACTCGCCGCACGGAATGCTCTGACCTGCTCATATTCATATTTTCATGAATATGAATGAATAATATTTTAGCGTGCTCTATCATTCAGTTGACGTTTTAAATTCACTTGTGCATTTACATGTGCATTTACAATGGTTTCGGCTTACAACTGATGTTGCTCTGGACCATGGATATATTAGCCCTGGCAGGTGACAGTGAAGTATGTTAGGGCTGAGCGCTACTGCGCAGCAGCTACCTGAGCTTGCCTACGTGGTTGTGGTATGACCAGCCGTCCGACGTGTTAGTCTTCTGGTGGCTGCATAGTTGCTCTCAATCATTCAATCTTGCTGAGACGGAGATTGAGTTATATGCTAGGTCATAATGTCAGCAAGGGGTAATTGTTGCTACCTAGAATGCTAGTTAACCATTAGTTATTTATCTTACCAGCTATCGGTAGCCTTTTTCCAATCATACGTCCGTTATGGAGCACACCGTGTGATACAAGGCATGGAGCATCTATACATTGTGTAGTTCTGCATATAAGATGTACTAATTAAGTCTTCAACGCTTCAGATGGAAGTTACGTGTGTCACGTGACGTTGGATATGGCAGTCAATGGAATGCTACCTCGGGGGTGTGCGTTAGCATCAACTGGGCTAGAAGGTTCGTGTTTTTGTCCCGTATTTGCGAAGTTTCTGGGCTTAAAGTACGTTCTAATACTCTGGCAGGGGTAAGATTCTTTTCTTGATAGGGAATGACACGTTGTTAAAGGTTCGTCTTCGGCGCTGTCGCGATATCGTCGGTAGTCATGCTGACGTCAGCAGGATGCATAAGGCACTATATTCTGCTTTTGTACATAAATATACTTGTTGTTGCCTGCTTGCTATCGTTTTGTGCATTATGCGCACTCATGGTCGGGTAGCGCACATTCAATATTTCATATATGGTCTTTCAAAGCAAGTATTCTCTGCACATTATTCATATTGTGCAATGGCGTCACATCGTCGTTCAACAATTTTAATTATTGACGATCTATCTCACAAGCTGCATTGCTCGCATCGGCTATTACTTTATTTTATCTTATATCTGCGGGGGCCTCATCGAGTTTTACATTTTATTACTTCTATTTACTAAGATGAGAGTTGATCATTTCCACTAACTTTCCTATGTTGGCAATATATTGGTGTGAGTCCTGCAAATCAGATTCTGACTTATTCCGGTAGATGTGTCGGAACCAGTGGCAGCCCAGGTGTCTAATCACTGCGCCATATTTCGGTCATGGCTGATCTCGGCGGTTGGTCTTTCATCATTAAAGTGCGTTTCTTACTCATGGGCGTGCCAACCTCAGCATGGTGCATATGGGTCGCGTGACTTCATGTCTGCATTGTGGTCATCGCAGCCTCCTATTTCATTGATCCTTCTTGCGGTATCCTATGTTTGATTTTGTTTACTTTTACCTAGATTCTGCAATGCCCGCTGAAGGTGAGTATTTTCTGTATCTACCCAGACACTTTCTATCTTATTAAAGATTACTTTAGGCATGTCGACACATTTAAATTGTCGTGGTTGGCATTCACTTGCTTCTCATAATCGTCATCGTGCGGATGGCTTCTCTGTCTTAACCACTCTAGCGTCAGTTGGTATCTGGGTACTACTAAGGCACTATGTTAACAATACCTGCGTGGCACTCGTTTTTCTTTTGCTAGTTAAGTTTTGGGGGAATCCCTATCCTAAGTTAGGTGGTGGTAGTCCATCTTACTGGGCAAACGGTGGTCGTTATTGTCTTACGTCATTGATCAAATTTGGCAGCAAGTCGTACAGTTTATCTCTGCATTATGTTTAAACAGCATTCATCTTGCAATGGAATTCTCCTATTTGCTACACCCTATGGATCTCATCATATCAATGTCTCATTATGCGCATGTTTTACACAATGTCTTTGCAGCACGGCCAGCTAGACTTCATATTCTGCATGTTCAACTGGTTTTTCTTGCAGCATGTTTAACCTGTCTTTTCTCGCAGCATGGGTAAAATACCACTTGTAACTCATCATCTATGCAGTGCATTAAGTGACATTTTCACTGACCTCGTATGCAGCTAACTCATGTCATTTGACCTCCTCAGGTGTACTCCTTACAACACTAAACTTCAAAACGCGGAGACGCTGCTTCTTTTCATTTGCACACAGTCTCTCCTCTGCGCTTTAATCTATGATCAACTACTCATTGCCAGGCTCATACTAGAGGTTTTCCCGGCTAACTTTTGGTTTAGCATCTTCTCAGTATTCAGAATAGGGGTGGCTTACATTGGGCTTATCAAGGCATTCATGTACGTCCCTGCAACATCTCGGCAGATGGTCTTCCTCTACTTAGTCTCTTACATTCGTCCCGATGTCAGCGACATCCTCGCAACCCAGAGATCTCTCAGGCAATCCTAGTAAGCATGCATATAACTGGTAGTGGTGTGTTTTATGATCTTTGATTCATTCTCACATTCATTGAGTGATTTTGCATAATCGTATGTTGGCATCTCTTCTACTCATGCTTTATTCTTATTTACACACCTGTACGCCGTGCGACGGTCATACATATATAAATCAAAATGAATAAATATAAAACCCGGACGCAGCAGCTGAGGATAAGACCAGGCTAACCCGGACGCAGCAGCCGAGGATGAGAACGGGCTAACCCGGACGCAGCAGCCGAGGTTCAAGTCGCCATGCCCGACATCAAGCGCAGTCAAACCCGGACACAGCAGCCGAGGTTCAGGTTACCATGCCGACAACAAGCGCAGCCAAACCCGGTCGCAGCAGCCGAGGCTTTAAGTCGCCATGCCGACATCCAGGGTTGTCTAACCCGGTCGCAGCGGCCGAGGTTTAAGTCGCCATGCCGACATCCAGGGTAGCCTAACCCGGTCGCAGTGGCCGAGGTTTAAGTCGCCATGCCGACATCCAGGGTAGCGTAACCCGGACGCAGCAGCCGAGGTTTAAGTCGCGAAACACCTCCATGTAATCATCGTCATCTTCATCCTCCTTATCATCGTCTTCACTTGCATTAATATTGTCGTTCTGTCTAATAATGCGTTTAATATCATCATCATCATCATCATCATCATCATCATCGTCAATATATTCATTTCTTATCGTATCATTTTCTTGGTCGGCTACTCTTGACGGCCTCAATTGCGGCCTAATTACATTTCACGCGGTATCATTCTCAGTTTCATCATGACATCATATAGTTCACCCAGTTCTCGCCACTTTCTTTTTGGGGGTTCATACTTCGGCTTCTACCCCTTTTTAAAAGTTTCTCAGAATTTTTAAATGATGGTGGAGTCTAATCTCCAAAGACTGTACTGTACATTTCACGCACATGTACAAACTTATCACTGTTGGTTAAAGGATTTGAATGCTGTCCCACCCAATGTTATCACATCTCAGGTAGACTCAAAACTCAATATTGTGCAACATTTTTACTTTACATACAAGTCCATGGTTACCACTAAATACACAGGTTATGTTTTCAGGACTGGTCCAGATCCCTGCAAGGACCTCGGACAAAAGAATTCAGCCACTTCCACCACTAGTTGGCGCTATAGCAGAAGAAACGTGTTTGGCCTTACAACTCCCAAACCGCACATCACACATTAAAAATAAACATATCCACGCGTTCCCTGAATTCAGCTGAATCTCCTGATATAGACCACGGCCATTTCCGCCTATACGTTTATGCACGAAAAATCGTGATTTATTGTAAACCTACTTTTTAGAACTCCTCCTAGACCATGCGACTGATCTGCACGAAACCTTTTAATCGGATGAAAATTGTAAAAATTATGCACGAACAAATTTGTGTAACTAGCTACGAAAACACGAACTTTGCCATATCTCGGCCAAAATAAATGCTATCAAAATGAAACTTTAGATTCTTGTTTGCCATGACCCTCTGGGCCTCCAGACGCCACGCCTACAGTGGGGTACTGATTCGTCAAAGTGGGCCTGGCCTATGGGACCCCAGTGGGAGACCAAAACATTGCAGAATGGAGGACGAAACAGAAACCTCACAGAATTCCCAACAAAACCCTGCAAAAAGCCCCAATAAAAGAAAAAGTCCTAAAAAAAACAGCTCGCCCTAAATCATCGAAGGTAACGGAATACTTCAAATTTAGTCCCAAATGTAAAGGTGTTGTTATTTGCGCTCTTTGCCAAATGGAGTTGGCATACCACACCAGCACAACAGCAATGTGGGAGCATCTGAAACGGAGGCACCCCATTGTCACTCGTGAAAGAGACAATAACAAGTAGTACTAACGTAATTTCATGTTTGCATAGTGTGTTGTGTAGCTTGAGCACTTCGGTGGTGCTAGCTAACTATCTTAGCTCTCCATGCAGTTTGTTCGTGCTAGGTTAGTAGCTAACGTTAACATTAGCTAGCTACTGGTGCCTAGTCAGCTTTGTTTAGCTAACGTTAGTTATCATCTAATGTTGGCTTGAATGGTAACTAGCTTACGGCTGCAGAACACAGCTATCTATGGTAGCTAACGTTAGCTAACGTGAACGTTAGCACCACCAAAGTGCACAGCTGCTAGATCTAGCTAACGGTAGCAAGCAGACTGCAGTAGCTTTGTACAGGAGAGATTTATGTTGGGACTGTAAAACTGAAAACAGGAATTTTATATTGTGTTAAACACTCTCAGGAACTGTGTTTTTTTTTTTGCACTACAACTTCAGAATTTTTTGAACAAGAGAGTTATGTTGGTACTGTAAAAGAGTAAACAGGCTGGCCTTTCATTTTGTATAACAGTAAAATAATTTTATTTTGTGTAAAGCAGAAGATTTTTTGCTGGTATTTATTTGAGATACATTATGGTTTTTATTAATCGAGAAACAGAAAAATAATCGTTATATTAATCGTCCAATTAGTCGTTAGATTAGTCAACTAATCAATAAAATAATCGCCCGATTAATCGTTTAATAAATAATCGTTTACCCCCAGCCTTAGTTTTGGCCAATAACTCAATGCATGTAAATGGGACACTTGCGATTGCAGTTTTTCTGCCGTAGTAAATGCCATCAACATGGAACTTGTGATGCTTGTTTGGCATGCCGCTGTGAGGCTCTGTACCACATTTGGTAAATGACCCCACTAATAATGCCCGAAATGATACCAAAGGTCTACACTAGTATATATAGGTTATGCACTCATAAAACGATGGATTGGAAAGTTTGTAAGTACACCAGAAGTTTATGTAAATAACACTTGCCTGCTGGCTTCTGCTCTCTGCTGTTGTTGTTGCTGCTGTGAGACGAGTGCTTAGGGACATCTACAAATTACAACACCGAAAAGAGATGCAACAAAAATATTTTTTAATTTAACTTATTTTTTAAAGTAAGTGCTGTAATATAACTAGCAGGAGACAAGTAATAATTGAGGTAAGTTTGGAGACATTACCTTATTTAGTCATTAAATTAATACATATTTTTGTTGTATCTCTTTTCGGTGTAGTAATTTATAGACGGCCCTAAGCACTCGTCTAACTGCAGGTAGCAGCAGCAGCAGCAGCAGCAGCAGCAACAGCAACAGAGAGCAGAAGAGAGCAGGCAAGTGTTCATAAACTTCTGGTGTACTTACAAACTTTCCAATCCATCGTTTTATGAGAGCATAACCTATATATACTAGTGTAGACCTTTGGTATCATTTCGGGCATTATTAGTGGGGTCATTTAAGAGATACAAA
Organism: Perca fluviatilis; assembly: GCF_010015445.1. Lineage (NCBI taxonomy): Eukaryota > Metazoa > Chordata > Actinopteri > Perciformes > Percidae > Perca > Perca fluviatilis. The sequence continues at coordinate 10,379,465 of NC_053114.1, forward strand.
CGTGGGTCCATTAGCCCCGCGCTAAGCTACTCAGCGGGTAACGCTACTCTACGCTAACTCGCCCAGTGTTAGACCCAGGTGAAAAAAGCTTCTGGGGGGGTGTTTGGCTCGAGGTCATGGTGCAAAGGACCCTAGGGTAAATTACTCCGAACCATCACTTTAACTGCTCCTCAGATCTCTGCAGGGTAAATCCAGACAGCTAGATATCTGTCCAATCCGAGTTTTCTGTTGCACAACTAAAACAACCTTTGAATGTACACATGTTCCACCAAAACAAGTTGCTCCGTGCGGTGCTTAATGCCGCCGAAGACGATTGTGATTGGTTTGAAGTAGAGATGCACCGATTACAATTTTCTAGGCCGATTCCGATTTCCGAGTTTTCATTGAATTTGACCTGCAGATACCGATTTTAGCTGATTCCGATTAAATTTTTTCTAACCACTTTACAGCACACACAAATATTTATTTTCTATCTTTTGTTTAATAGAACATTTTACATCTTGCATAGAACTTTTTTTTAGCAGATAATTGATCGCTATAAAATAGAACTTTATAAATGACTCCTGGTGTGGGAAATTCACACACTAAAGTGCCCAGAACCATTTCCTTCTTTTCACATCAAATATCCAACAAAAAAATGTTAAACTAAACATATGTATGAAAACAGGGAAAACAGGTAATGCATTTGTACAAAAGGCCGTCTATAAGCAGTGATTGTTAGAGTGCATGTCGGAAAATAGCGTGGACACGCACTTCACACTGCGAGCGGGCACACGTGCCACCCAGTGGAAAAGGGAGAGAAAGGAAAAGGAGACTCGCTGTACAAGGGATAACTAGCCAGTGGAGATCACGTGTGTGCATCCTTGAGAACTGTAAGTCGTATAACTTATGTTGTCAGTTCATTGTTAACTGGTGATTTCGTTGTTTGTGTTCTTCACCTGCTAGCTAGGTTGCACATGGCTGTTTAGTCGATAATTATACAACAATCACCATTAGATTGTTTGTATTTTATGTGCATTATTTACATGCTACAGTAGTTACACTGCATTAAGATAATGTAATTAATAGTGGGTTTATTGTTATTATGTGCTAGCCTATATATAATTCCTATGCATTGTGTATGCTAGCCTTTACAATATTATTTATTTACAACATTTGACTGGCATAAATGTCAGAATGACTCGCCGGTCATGGCCGATCATGTGAAAATCGGCCAATTCCGGTCACCAACCGGTCAATCGGTGCATCTCTAGTTTGAAGAAATGCCAATAAACCAGAGCACTTTTTGTGTGAAGGAAGGTCTGGCAGTGAGAGACTATCATCCACTTACTTTGTTTCTACATATTTTTATGGGATATCACTTTCAAAACAGGACTAAAACCCTAGCTACGTTTTTTATCAAACAGCTAAAAGTGAAACTTTGGGCAAAATAAGGGTAAAACCCCTACTTGAATAAAGAGAGGGAGAGCCGCCCTCGCAAGAACAAAGCTGCATATCAGAGTACTAATGCGTTATTTTCTGATTGTTTCACAGCACAACCTCAGCACATCTCCGCACAACCCTGCGGGAAGGTACCGCATTGCAGATTTTTGTGTAAATGCAAAGTTTCATCCTTTCGCTGCACGTGTGTGTCAATCAAAGAGAAACACCGACAGCAGCGCTCTACACACAGCAGACGGGAAAGGCAAGAAGCAGGAGAAATGTTGGTTACGTACTGTAATCCCAGATTCTATAAATATAGGCTTTACCCTCCAAGAGCTGTAGCTGTTGGGATAATGACAAAGTTGATGTGGTCAATGCCCAACTGTGCCACCATAGTACACAAGCATTCAACGCAATTCAATGAGTCACTCAAAAATCTAGCTAATACCAAAAACTACAGGGACCCATTTCAGGAAGGAGGTTTAACAAACTCTGAGTCTAACCCTGAACTATTACATGTCATTTAGCTGACTTCCAATTAAGTGCTTTCAACCTTGAAGGTGCAAACTCCAGACAACAAATAGTAAGTAACATTAGCTTTAAATAAGCAAAACTACAAAGAGCTATATGAAAGTGCAGCTTCAAGAAATATATATAATTTTTTTTTTATTATGTTTATCCGAGGTGTAGTCGGAAGAGATGTGTTTTTAGCCTTTGGCGGAAGATGCGTAGGCTTTCGGCCATCCTGATGTCAATAGGAAGCTCATTCCACCATTTAGGAGCCAGGACAGAACAACAGTCAGGATTTCGTTGAGTGATTAGTTCTCCCTCGCTGTGAGGGGACATCAAGCAGGTTGGCTGATGCAGAGCAGAGTGGGCGGGTTGGGGTATAGGGTTTGAACATGTCCTGGATGTATGCTGGGGCTGATCCGTTCGTCGCCCTGTATGCAAGTACTAGTGTCTTGAAGCAGATGCGGGCAGCAATTAGTAACCAGTGAAGAGAGTGGAGGAGCGGTGTAGTGGGAGAGAACTTGGGGAGGTTGAAGACAAGTCAAGCTGCTGCGTTCTGAATGAGCTGCAGGGGCCGGATGGCACATGCAGGCAGGCCAATCAAGAGGGATTTGCAGTAGTCTAGACGTGAGATGACTAGAACCTGAACCAGAACTTTCTGCGATAGAAGGGGACGTATCCTTCTGATGTTATGCAGCATGTATCTACACGATCGGGTAGTTGCAGCAATGTTGGCAGTGAAGGAGAGTTGGTCGTCAAGTGTCACACCCAGGTTTCTAGCAGTCTGGGTTGGGACTACCACAGAGTTGTCAATTGTTATAGTCAGAATTTGATTTAGAGATAAAGGGGTGAAAGAGCAAAGACTACTGGATGTGATGGATGGTAAGATGATTTCAGGAAGTGTAGTGGAGAATGAAGAGCATATGTCATATCTTTTTTACAAAGTAGTTGACAAAGTGGGTTGGTAGGAGGGAGGAGGTGGACTGGGGGAATCTAGGAAGTTAGAGAAGATGGAAAAATGTTTGTTTGGGTTGGAGAAAGAGGATTCAATTTTGGTTTGATAAAAAGAGGTTTTTGCTGCAGAAATAGAGACAGCGAAGTAGGAAAGAAGAGACTGATAGGTAAGCAGATCATCTGTGTTTAGATTTCCATCATTTCCTTTCCGCTGCCCGTATAGTTGATCTTTCAGCATGCACAGTCAGATAACTACGGAGCTGGGGAGGACTTGCGAGCCTGCCGTGAAGTAAGAGGGCAGAGAGAGTCAAAAGGACAGAGAAAGTCAACTCTGAGTTGATTTACCCTGAGATGTGAAACTCTGAGTTTTCGGTTCCAGAACAGCTGATTTGCATTGGTTCACTCAGAGTTAAAGGAATATTTCCCCATTGGAAAGATGAATATATATTTAAATTGGGTCACTTATGTAGTAGAAATTGGTGGCTTCTAGGCCAAGAAAAGCCAGAAAATGTGTTTTTGGCTCATGTGGATGAAAGACACTAAATCCCAGAATGCACTTGCTTTGCTGCTTTAGCGTCTACTCCCAAGCCACGCCTACCCTTTACAGACAGAGGCGATCATCTCAACAAGTGTGTTTTATTGTCATTTCAACCATATACACGAAAAAACGTTTCAAGTGGTGTTACACATTTAAAATATATACTTTTTTGCCACAGCTGATACATTATCCGGACTTCTTTCAGCGGATTGATTGATAGTTCCAGAGTGAACAGAACTGTGTCCATGGCAACGCTCTGCTATGCATGGCAACGGTGTGTTAGCCTTAGCAGCGGTCTGTTATCAAGAAAATAACAGACCGCATTCTACATTAGAATTCAACCAAGCCATAAAAGAAGGCTAACACATAGCTACTAGCATTAGCTCTTGGTGGGCTGTGGTCAGGGCTGGACTGGGACAAAAAATTGGCCCTGGCATTTTTGGCCCAGGCGGCCCACACCCACCGTGATTGGTCAGACACATTCCCTGCAGACAGTCCTCTTAAAATATGCGTGCATTCTATGATATGAGTTGCCTAGTGTTCTGCGTTCATGTGATCATTTTGGATCCTTCAAGAGGGGTCTAAAGACTTATCTGTTGATTTTACACTTAAATAATGAATTCATTCTTAGAGTTATGATTTGTATATTTATGGTATTTTTATTATTTGTTATTGATATTTGATATTGTATTGCCATTATTGTTATATTACTATTTTGCTTAATATTGGCTTAGCAACTTTAAAACAGTTTACTGTTAATTTTAACTATTGTAAGATTCACATTTTGTCGCTTTGGACATAAGTGTCTGCTAAATACACTCTTAGAACAGATGTGTTAAAAACAACACATAATGTGTTATATTTTAACACGTGCTGAATCAGCTCAGGGACAACACATCTTGTGTCAGATTTGACACAACTGATGTGTCAGTTTTTTTAACACATCTATTGTGTTAAAAAGCTCAACACAAAGATGTGTTATTTTTACACAAAGATGTGTTATTTTAACACAAAGATGTGTTATTTTTACACAAAGATGTGTTTACTTGTGTTTTGATGGATTAATGTGGAATTACAAATTTATGATTAAAAACATTTTGTTTAGATAATTTACATTTGTGCAATCAAGAAAGAAACACGTACATTTGTTCATGTAAGTTTATTACAGATTGCAATTTAGACTTTCACATTAAAAAATCATGTACTTAAATCTGTTTCTGTAATAGGTAATACATTACACTTAAACCAATCATTTATTTGAATTACTTAATTCCCATGTGAAGACAATTTTGTTTTAGGGACTCTCATCCATATCATGAAATAGCTTGTGCCTAACTAACTCCACAACCATAAAAACAATGCACTTACATTTACCTTGTATATTCTGATATCATGTTGAGACAGAATACAAGGCATTGGAAAAACATAAAAACAGGTAATAGGCAGCAATTGTCATCTTAGTGCTTTCAACATTAAACAATTGGAAAGTTGCAACCAAAGAGCGAAACATATTTACAGTGTAGTGAACATAACATCCAAGCTATACAATTTTGTACCTTGGGTTCAAATACAGCTCACTGCTGTCAAAGCTTGTCATATTATCTAAAGACTGAAAATCTGAAGTTTCAGCAAATGTAATCAGTTCATATTCTTTTGTTCTTTGCACTGCATAGGCATAACAATGGTCTTCAAAGTACTTGACTTTTAGGATCCTCACAAACATAAGAATCGACTCATTTACTGCCTGTGGCAAAATATGAATGACTTCACCGAACAAACGTTCTTCTCTATGGTCTGTTCTCAGTGGCAGTATAGAACCAGTTCTATGAGCCTGGCCATACACATCAACACAGTGAGACACAAATATGGTACTGGTCAAAGAAAGGTCAGTTTCAAGGGTTAACCTCAAGTTTTCTAACAAAAAATAAACGCTGTCTCAGTTCAACCCATTTAGGAGGAGGAGGAGCGTTGAACAATTTAATTGAAACTGATGATCCTATTTCTGATGTTTTGGAGATGTCCACTGATGCTGTAGCATCAGAGTCAAGGAAACTGTCTGATCTTGGTGACTGTGCAGCCTCTTTTGTGGACCAGATGTATGCGTCGTCAAATTTGACTTTTTGAGATGTGAAAGGAGTGTTAACTGTACAAAAGGAGTTGCTTTAGAGACCTGTAGACAGTTTGCAACAATCAACTGCTTCTTTGTTGAGTAGTTTGGATGTACCACATGACAGTGAGGCTGTTCAAGCATTAATGGAGGAGTTTTCCTTTGTTAAACCAAAAGAAATATCCATCATTGAAACTTTAACATTTCTATTCAAACATAAGATAATGCAGGACCTGTTTCTACAGAATAAGAAGAGCACTGATGACAAGATGCGTGATTACTGTGATGGCTCTCAGTTCTCCTCACACCTGTTGTTTAATATGTCCCCTGATGCTCTTCAAATACAACTTTATTACTTTGGAACAGCTGAATGACCAATTTCAAGTTTTCAGTATGGATATGGAAATGTAAAAAACAACACACGGATAGAGACGCTCTCTTTCTCCTTTCTCTCAACTTCTCCACCGTGTGTGGCGCGTACCCGCCCGCGGTGTGAAGCGTGTCAGCGCTATTCTCCCACATGTAGGGAACCTGGTGAGTTAACCTGCAACATGTCAGCTGTTTGGGGATTCTTCAGCGTGTGAGCAGAAGATAACAAGTTTACAATATGCAACACCTGCAAGGAGACAGTAGGGCGTGGAGGGACCACACCAAAATCTGTAGTAAAAACAACTTTGAACTCTCTTAAAAATTCCAAATCTAGGGATGTTTTTGGACTGGATGCCATGTTTATAAAAAGACATACAGGTACCTTAATTGAGCCAATAACAAAGTTAATAAATGCTTCAATTAGAGAACAGAAATTTCCGAAAGATTGGAAGTCAGCCATAGTTGTCCCAGTCTATAAAACAGGAGATCCATCTGATGTGAGCAACTACAGACCTATTAGCATTTTACCAGTTGTTTCAAAAATTGCTGAGAAATGTGTTGTTGAACAAATGACCACTCATCTCAACACTAGTCCTTACACACTGCATCCTATGCAATTTGGTTTTAGAGTAAATCATTCCACTGAGACGGCAAATTGCTTCCTCCTGGAGAATATCAAACTTAAACTAGATAAAGGAGGTGTTGTTGGGGCTATATTCCTGGATTTTAAAAAGGCATTTCATACTGTGAATCATCAAATACTAATTTCTAGATTAGCAAATTTTAATTTTTCATCAAACGTGCTAAACTGGATAAAGTCTTATCTTGCAGATAGGGTTCAGTGTGTAAGAGTGGGTAATGAAACATCACCATTTATGATTAATGAGATGGGTGTGCCCCAGGGTTCAATTTTAGGACCTCTTTTGTTTAGCCTATACGTAAATGACTTGCCATCAATTTGTATAGGGTGTGAAGCTCAGATGTATGCAGATGACACTATAATATATACGCTCATGCAAAACCAAAAAGAAGCAACTCTTTAAACTGAATTCAACAATGGAAAAATGTAACTACATGGCTTGAAAATTCTCACCTGTGTTTAAATGTATCAAAACTGTTTGTATGTTTTTTCTTTAAAGACACACTCTGTTTCAGATTGTGAGCAGAGTTAAGCAAAATTATACTTGAATTAAGGATTATTCTCATCTACTATAATATTGTATGATAAGGTGGATTAAAACTACGCTGAACCTTTAAGCCTGTTTTTTCTCTCTGTATAAAACAGCCCCAAAGTGCTAGGACAGAAAACATAATAATTTTATCATTATTTTGTAAGTAAATTCTTTTAACAAATAGCATCCTTAGTTGGGAAAATCTAAATTTCAAAATATACGACATCTGTCTAATGTTCAAGATCCCTAAATGCAAGCTCCTCCAATTCACTTGAATTTTATTAAATGTACCCAAGAATAGAAAGTCCACCTGGTCTGTTTCATTATACTTCGTTCAATTCCTTTCCCTTTCTGTCCTTTACCTCTCTTTCTGTCTCTTCTCTTTCTCTTTCCTCTTTCTGTCCTCTCGCTCTCTCTTTCTCTTTCCTCTTTCTGTCCTCTCGCTCTCTTTCTGTCCTGTTCTCTTTCCTCTTTCTGTCCTCTTTCCTCTTTCTATCCTCTGTTCTCTTTCCTCTTTCTTCTTTCCTCTTTCTGTCCTCTTTCTTCTTGCCTCTTTCTGTCCTCTTTCTTCCTTCTGTCCTCTTTCTTCTTCCCTCTTTCTGTCCTCTTTATTCCTTCTTTCCTCGTTCTTCTTTCCTCTTTCTTCTTTCCTCTTTCTGTCCTCTTTCCTTTTCATTTTTCCTCTTTCCTCTTGCTGTCTTCTGTCCTCTTCTTTCCTCCTTTCCCTCTTTCTTCTTTCTCTTTTCCTTCCTCTTTCTTCCTCTTCTGTCCTCTTTCTTCTTTCTTTCCTCTTCCTTCCTCTTTCTTCTTTCTGTCCTCTTTCTTCTTTCCTCTTTCCTCTTCTTTCCTCTTTCTATCCTCTTTCTTCTTTTTTTCCTCTTTCCCTCTTTCTTCTTTCCTGTCCTCTTTTTCTCTTTTTCTGTCCTCTTTCTTCTTTCTGTCTCTTTCTTCTTTCCTCTTTCTGTCCTTTTTCTTCCCTCTTTCTTCTTTCCTTTCTTCCTCTTTCCTCTTTCTTCTTTCTTTCCTCTTTCTTCTTTCCTCTTTCTTCCTCTTTCTTCTTTCCTCTTTCTGTCTCTTTCCTCTTTTCCTCCTCTTTTCTCCTCTTTCTTCTTCCTTTCTGTCCTCTTTCTGTCCTCTTTCTCTTTTCTCTTTCCCTTTCTGTCCCTCCTTTCTTTCCTTCCTCTTCTCTTTCCTCTTTCTGTCCTTCTTTCTCTTTCTGTCCATTCCTCTTTCCTCTTTCCTGTCCTCTTTCCTCTTTCCTTCTCGTTTCTCTTTCCTTTTTCTTCTTTCCTCTTTCTTCTTTTTCCTCTTTCCTTCTTTCTTTTCTTTCCTCTGTTTTCTCTTTTCCTTTCTCTTTCCTTTTTCTTTCTTTTCCTTTTTCTCTTCTTTTTTTTTCTTCCTCTTTTTTTTTCTTTTCTTCCTCTCGCTCCTTCCTCTCTCTCTTTCCTCTCTCTCTCTCTGTCTCTTTTTTCTTTCCTCTGCCTCTCTCTCTCTCTTTCTCTCTCTTTTTCTCTCTCTCTTTTTCTCTCTCCTCCCTCTTTCTCCTCCCTCTCTCTCTGTCCTCTCTCCGTCCCTCTTTCTCCTCCCTCCCTCTCTCTCTGTCCTCTCTCCATCCTCCTTCTCCTTCCCTCTCTCTGTCTCTCTCTCTCTTTTTTCTCTCTTTTCTCTCTCCCTCCTTCTCCCTTCCTCTCTATCTCTCTTTTCTCTTTTTTTTCTCTCTCTCTCTCTCCTGTTTCTCTCTGTTTTCTCTCTCTCTGTGCTCCTCTCCATCCCTCCTTCTCCCTCCCCTCTCTCTGTCTCTCTCTCTCTTCTTTCCTCTCTCTCTCCTTCTCTCTCATCCCTTTCTCCCTCCCTCTCTCCCTGTCTCTTTCTCTTTTTCTCTCTCTCTCCTTCTCTCTCATTCCTCCTTCTCCCTCCCTCTCTCTCTGTCCTCTCTCCATCCCTCCTTCTCCCTCCCTCTCTCTCTGTCTCTCTCTTTCTCTTTTTCTCTCTCTCTCCTTCTCTCTCCATCCTGCCTTCTCCCTCCCTCTCTCCCTGTCTCTTTCTCTTTTTCTCCCTCTCTCTCCTTCTCTCTCATCCGCCTTCTCCCTCCCTCTCTCCTGTCTCTCTTTTCTCTCTCTCTCTCCTTCTTTCTCCATCCCTCCTCCCTCCCTCTCTTACTTTCTTTAACTTATTGAACCAATTTCCACTTTTTCAACTATTCTTCAGCTTCAGCTAAAGACTTCACAATGTTCTACATATTTTGTCATTTTTCAGCTTTTAAAGCCAACTTTTTAACGATTTCCACTTTTTCAACTATTCTCACTATTTCAACTTCTTCTTACAGATTTCAACTATTCATCCAGTTAGCTTTAGCAGTTCAGCTATTCAGCATTCCCACGCATTTTCCGCAGGAAATGCATTTTCTAGTTCCGTCTTCCGTACGTTTTTTGGCTCTCTGTAACTTCTGCATACTTTCACCTATTTAAACCATTCAACTTTTCAAATGTTCAGCTCTTTCAGCTAATGATGGGACTTCTTCAACTTTTTTTCTACTATTTATACTTTTTTAGTAAGCTTTTTTAACATTTTTTTTAACATTAAAGTCAATGAGGAGCAGCCTTCAAATCCTTCAAATCCTCTTCTGCTTCAAAATGTATCTCCTCCTACATTCTTCCACCTACAGACGTGATTCAAAATTTAAAATGTTCACAAAATATTCAGCTATTCGGGGTCTACTTTTCAGGTTGATATCTTTTACAGTTTTTGTGAAAAAGCCTTTTAAGTTTAGTAATCTTTTCAGGATTTTTTATCGATTAAACAGGGTGTGTATTGCATTTGCTAGAGTGGATGACACTTTTTTAAATCGCTGATATGCCCACATTTTTACATTTATCCATATAAATTTTACACCGATACGTTCACAAAGGCCTTGTGTCTCTAACGGTCAAGTCGCTGTTTCGATAGCATGTACTGTTGTGGATTTATTAAGGATTGTTTGAAGGGTTCTCTCACACTGTCTCTCACTAATCAGGTGTGGGGATTAATGATCAAAGAGATGCTTTATAAATACTAAAGGGAAAGATGTTTGTCTGTTCTGAAGATAGGCGCGATGGTTATGGCACATGGCTAGGGTGTGGGGGGCCCGGGTTCAAATCCCACTGTGGTATATCAATCAGTGTGTCCCTGGCTAAGGTTTTATTTGACTTTTCAACTACTCTCACTACTTCAACTTATTTTTACGGTTTTAAGCTATTCATCCAGTTTAGCTTTAGCAATTCAGCTATTCATGTTTTATTTTGCAAACACACACATGCACACGCGCAAACACACACACACATATACACACACACAGACACACAAACAGACACACACAAAGACAGACACACATGCAAACACACACACAAACACACACACACAACACACACACATTACTCAAAAACACACACACACTCCCCACACACACACACACAAACACACTCCCCACACACACACACACACACGCCCGCTCGTCGTACACACACCACACTCTTCTCTCTTCTCATCTCTTCTCTTCTGCTCTCCTTTCTTCTCTCTTTCTCTCCCTCTCTCTTTCCTCTCTTTCTTCTTGTTCAGCCCCATTCTTTTCACCTAATATATTTCACATCTCATCTCAGCTAGATTGATGCTTTTTCGTTCTATGCAGTATATATCTGATAATAATGAAAATATTTCTTCTGCTCTCAGTGTCTGAAGTGCTGGCGTGTACTACAGGAGACATATTAAAGGCAGGTGCTATCGTTATCAGATCAAAGAGAAGTGTATAAACATTGCCCAGGCCCTTAGTAACCATGACAACACTTTCACAGACAGTCTACTGATTACTCCAGGCTTGCTGTAGGAGTCAACTAACTAGACTAACTATGATCATCAGTCTATATCATTTGCGTTCCACTTCTGTCTGTCTGTCTGAAAATCTGGGGAAAATCTGCTCAGTTTTGTGATACGCCTTTTACTTTTGGCTGGTTGAGCTTCCAAATGACAAGATGTCCATTTCGTTCTCCATTTGCTTCAATGATCAAACTCCTGGATATTTCCCAGCGAAACACTGAACAAACCACTTTTTGAAATCGCTGATATGACCACATTTTTACGTTTATCCATATAAATTTTATACCGATACGTTCACAAAGGCCTTGTGGTGCTCAGGATCACGTCATTTGACTGATAGCAGTTATGGTGTTGCCACAGTGAGGCTTTGTTTGAGAGCTTGCTCTCAGGGACTCTGAATAGCTGCAGCACCAGTGGTCTTCCACTTCTCTCTGAATGTCTTCTCTCTCCCCCTCTCTATCTCTGTTTCTCTCTCTTTTCTCTCTCCATCCCTCCTTCTCCCTCTCTCTCTGTCCTCTCCATCCCTCCCTCTCTCTCTCTGTCTCTCTCTCTTCCTTTCTCCATCCCGCCTTCTCCCTCCCTCTCTCTCTGTTTCTCTTTTCTTTCTCTCTCTCTCCCTGTTTCTCTCTCTTTTCTCTCTCTGTCCTCTCTCCATCCCTCCTTCTCCCTCCCTCTCTCTGTCCTCTCTCCATCCCTCCTTCTCCCTCCATCTCTCTCTGTCTCTCTCTCTTTCTCTCTCTCTCTCTCCTTCTTTCTCCATCCCTCCTCCCTCCCTCTCTTACTTTCTTTAACTTATTGAACCAATTTCCACTTTTTCAACTATTCTTCAGCTTCAGCTAAAGACTTCACAATGTTCTACATATTTTGTCATTTTTCAGCTTTTAAAGCCAACTTTTTAACGATTTCCACTTTTTCAACTATTCTCACTATTTCAACTTCTTCTTACAGATTTCAGCTATTCAACCAGTTAGCTTTAGCAGTTCAGCTATTCAGCATTCCCACGCATTTTCCGCAGGAAATGCATTTTCTAGTTTAACACAAAGTCTCAAGACCTGGCTCTTGGATAGTCAGACTTGTGAACATTTTTAGTCTCTTAGTATTTTTTATATTAATGTAGTATTGCTAACCTCTTGCTAACATGTTTAATTTTTTTGATATCTTGCTAGGTATTAAACTTAGCTCGCTTTGCATTGCTTGAATATGTATGAATAACAAATTTGTATTTTAAATATTTTTACCATCATATTAACCTGTCCTATATTAACGCATCCCTAATGAGTGATGTAACATATTTTATCTTTTCGTTATGGCTTATTACTGTTTTGCATGGTCGAACGCTGTTGAAGATGGCTTGTGGCCTATGTTGCTTGGCCGTGTTTCTATGCTTGTATAATATCTTGTACGAAATGTGAATACTGTTTGATGTTTAGATATGCTGGTGCTTTGCTGCTTCTTGTGGCTCTGCATGGCAAACAGGGATAGCTTCTCTGATGCTCTAGCTGTCTGTGTTGTGTCTTGTTGACTTCTGTCTGTATAATTTAACCTGTACTAATGTTTTCTTTCTTCCGGTTGCTCTGGTCTAACATCATCTGGCCAAAAGGACTACAGTTGAAAATTAGCCGGCTGGCTAACACTGGCACATTTACAGAAATGTTGATTAATGTGTGTTGTCCTTTATAAATAAAGAATAAGAATAAGAATAAAAACCCAAATCACATTTCTTTAGTGTGATATTAGATGTGAAAAGAAGGAAATGGTTCTAACATTGCTCTTTAGATGTGTGTGAATGTCCCACACCAGGAGTCATTTATATAGTTCTACTTTATAGTGATCCATTATCTGGTCAACACATGTTCTATTAAAGAAAAGATAGAAAATAAATATTTGTGTGTGCTGTAAAGTGGTTAGAAAAAATTTAATGGGAATCGGCTAAAATCGGTATCGGCTGGTCTAACTCAAAGAAAATCGGAAATCGTTATCTGCCTAGAAAGTTGTAATCGGTGCATCTCTAGTCATAATGAACTTCAGATCCAATGAGAATGCAGTTAAACAGACGGCATCTCAAATGTGGTGCCTTTTACTGGTCTTGCCCTTTTTATTAGGAGGTCTTGTAGACAGAAAACGTCAACATTGGCATTTATTTATTATACTTAGGGAAATATGCATCGTCATCTTTGCACCAGTTGTTACAAATGGGCTTGCTGTATACCTAAAAGAGCTGATAAAAGAGCACCATACTCTCTTCAGACTACTTTATGACAAAAACCTCATTCCAAAACATCATTTTATGATACATTATCCGAGGATGATGATTTTGTTTGGAACTCTGTCTAAACTTTGGTGCATGCGATTTGAAGCCAAGCACAATCCATTTAAAAGACTAGCATGCAGTTTGTAACTTTAAACGTGTCAAAGACATTGGCTTTTAAACATCAGGTTCAACAGATGTATCACTATAAGCATTGTGATAATATATCTAAGAAAATAGAAGTGACCAATGCCTATCTTGTTAGTGTAGGGTCATTGAAAAAAGCTGATGTTTTGTTAGAAAACTTGAGGTTAACCCTTGAAACTGACCTTTCTTTGACCAGTACCATATTTGTGTCTGACTGTGTTGATGTGTGCTGCGTGCACCTCCCATCCCAGCACTGTTTCGTGAAGCAGTTAGGTGTGCATGTCACCCTTTGCAGGTACTGTGGAATTACATGGTTTCTTTTTGTTTTATATTTACTGCACATAAACCATGCAAACATTTTGTGAGTTCATCCCGTTTGAGAGGAGTGGGACTAAATAAGCCAGTCACCAAGGAATGAAGCAACCTACCAGACTTGGCATGTCCAAAAACCGTGGGTACTTGTTGAATATTTCAAAGTCAAAGTCAAAAGTCAAGTCAAAGTCAAGTTTATTTCATCCATAAAAATGGAAATTACAGTGCTCACACCCGCCTAATACAATACAATAAATACAATACAATACAATACAAAATTTATAAAAATGTACGTTTAAAGGTACAATATGTAACATTTCTGCTTTAAAATGTCTAAAAATGACCATACCTATGTTATATATTTTTATGAGTTGTGTTCTTACACTATCCCAAATGTTTCCACCAAATGTCAAACCCAGAGAAATCTGTTATTTTATTTTCAGACACGGCACGTTTCCTTTAGTCGCCTGTCAGTGGCGTCATATAACCTTTCACCCTCCAGTTATTCTAACTTCCGTCAGAACACTGGCACCAAGATGATACGTTCAGGAGTAATTGTAAATCATGCAATGTCACAGAAAAAAAATACTTGTAACCGTAATACTGCTTTTTTTTTGGCCATAAAGCATCATTTTGTGATTAATTACATCCCACTTTTTATCACAGTAATACAACAGATACCTTATTTATTTAGAAAGTTCAATATCGACAAGTAGCTAACATTGATGCTAATGCTTTGTGGGTAACATTATGAGGTTACAACATCATTCAACACGCTTTAGTATGACTGTTTCGACCACAGTTAACAGGACTGGGCTAACCCACGAATAACTTCACTAGCAACGTTAACTGTATAGATAGACGATTAATCTAATGCTAATTTAGCCAGCTAGAACACCCCGGTCTGTCTGCCTCACTCCCCGGGGGCAGAGACTCAGTCGGGGATGACAGCTGACAACAGCCCCGGGATATATAGCTAGCTAGCTATCGTTAGCCCCCAGTCAGCTATCAGCCAGCTACTTTTATTACAGCAACCCCCCGGCCAGAACTTATCTCCAGTGCCTGGTGCTTACGACGCTAACGGCAGTTTAATTAAACGTCGGGAAACGGACCATATCAGAGCAGGCACCGAGTCACAACAGCGGCCATCCATAGAGTTAGCTACATCTCCGCAGCGCTACCGGTGTATGTGCTGAAAATCTCCTCCCTGCCGAATTTCTCCCCTCTTCGCGTTAAGCTGTCTTTACGGTTAGCTAAATTAACCTGACAAAAGGTGAGTTAAGCACCAAAACGAAAAGTTAAGATTACTGAAAAGTGAAGGGGAGATAATTCCGGGCAGCTGGGAGATGTTCTGCTGCTGCACAACCGGCATCGAACGTCCTGGCTCGCTGTCGCGGAGATTCCCCCGACAATCCCCACCCACACCTGTCTCTCAGCCTCGTTTAGTAGCTAGCTAGCGTTACAACAAACCCCGTCCGCCCCGGTGTTGAAACGATCCAAAAGGTGACACTGATATGTGAAATATTTTGTGTTTTAGCTGCTGGCTACTGTTAGCTTGCTGGCTCACGAGCTAACTGGTCAGCTACAAATAAAAATCTAATCAAGAAAAACGTAATTATGTTGGGGAAACTGCAGCTATTTTATTAGAATGAATAAACGTAACGTGAATAAACTTGAACGGGTAAACTCGTCCGTGAACTGATGCATTCTAACTGGCAGCGAAGGTGTTTAACACTTAAAACTCCCATAATTCCACGCAACTTCCCAACGTCATCAAAAGTCCAGTTTTACCGTCCATTGTTTTGGTTGAGAGACCCCTAGTGGCAGAAAGTTACATATTGTACGTTTAAAGTGGGGGAGTCCTTAGTAATCCAGGATCTGCGACATGTGTACGTTTTCTCCATGCCTGACTTGATCGCTGAAAGGTTCTCAGCTGAGGGCCGCAACCGTTGAATCAAGGTGGCTCACTCATTTGTGCTGCTGGCATGCCCATCCTCTGTTGTATCAGGCTTCTCGGGTCCAGTGCAGTCATTGGTCACTTTTCGCTTCCTATAATGCCTCTGCTTTTGCTCGAGATTGCGTCTAAGGTTGTGCAGTTTAGTCTCTAGGAATCCACAGTGAGAGACTGGATCATAGTAATGCTCCTGAGAATGAAAGGAGATATCAGTGAACAACAATTTTTCAGTTCTCCTTAGTGGTATGTGGGTCGCAAGCAAACAGATTAGACATTTGCTAGAACATTTTAATTGAAACAGAACAAAGGCTGTGGTTTTAGGCTATGGAAGCTATATGTTGTATAGCAGTAAGACCAACCTTAAAAAATAATCATGAGATTAAAGTTACCATAAAATATACATATGCAATTATCTTCACCTACTAAACACTCACAAAGGATACTGCACTGCCCTGATGACCTCTTGAAGCACTGTAAGTTCAATAATGTATTCTGGAGCCTTATTGTAAAATTAATATTTAAAAAAATCAATTCTAAAAGAAACTTTACAAATCCTTCCCCTTGTCCTTCTGCTCTGACACTCAGGGATGGGAAGGTGGTGATGATGCTTCTCTGCACTAAGAGGGTAACTGGAAAAAAGGACAAAAACATTGTCACTTCCTCATTCAGTGACACTGGTCATGCTTAGGGTTGGGCATCGAGAACCGATTCCTAATCGGAATCGTTTCAAAAATTACGATTCCATCGGAATCATTTCTGTATTGGAATCGTTTTGGAATCGTTTGGAGGATTTGGTTTCAAATCCGATCATCACTTCCCAATTTAACAAGTGCAAGTTTGGGTTTCCGTAGCAGCCAGGTGCTTGTTGTGTTGCAGCCATGGAGCACAGTAAGCGGCGCTCTAGTGTGGCTTTTAGTCCATGAGCCAGGGCCCCAAATTTGGGCCATCGGCATCATCTGGGGGGACAAAGGCTCATAGTGATTTTTGGCAAGGTATACACCCCTAGTGCTAGAAAAATCACGATAGCAGTGCAGGGGTGGTAGCGAATCACTTTTTTTCAGCTCATGAAGTTACTAACCCCCTAAGATAAATTCCGTTTTTGAAATCTGGTGTATATCTGCTTTAGGCTCGTGGTAGGGATATTGTCAATATTCTATAATATGGTGCTTGGTATCGTTGGAAAGGGGAGCTTTTAGGCTTTCATTTAAGCTCAGTACTGAATCTGTCTGTCAATCACAGAGGTCACATGACTTCTTTAAACCAGAAATAACACACATTTTCTCCCAATTTCCGCCTAAACCGTGTGCTTTCTTTTATCCCTGGGGCATGACAGAACACCAGGGACACAAAACTCAACAACTTCAATACTCAAGGCACTCTGATGATTCAGAAAATGTACAATATAACCATACTATTTATATGTGAGAAGCCTTAAATTAGACTTATGCAGCCGGCCACAAGTCTTCAAAATAGAATTTAGAAGCCAATAGAATTTAGTAATATAAAATACTTTATTAGTTCAACAAAGAAGCCGCCAAAGCCTCTTTATTCATGTACAGTTGTAATAAAAAGTAATTGTTTCAATAGTGTTGTCAACATAACACTTGTAAGTGGTTTAACAAAATTCTACTATCATGTATTTTGATATTCAGCCACTTTAAGTTAGAATGTCAGAAAGTATCATGCACGTAATGTTGATGGATCTTGACAGTTTGACAAGGTTTTGTCAGTTTTGTGAAAAGATCGTTGGTTCAGTTGACTGGTTATAACAACACTACCAACTATGCCATCTTCAATCAACTTCCAATGAGTTCCAGGGGTATTAAATGTAAGTACAAAATACTTTTTCTCTTGTGCTTGTGAATTGATGGGGAATAGACAGAGGGACATTATAGCTATAGTAAGGGTGGGCGATATATATCGTCTACGATAATATTGTCGTTGTTGTGTTAACGATTTGCAAATTGACATTATCGAGTA
The DNA here is from genome assembly GCF_010015445.1 of Perca fluviatilis. Classification (NCBI taxonomy): domain Eukaryota; kingdom Metazoa; phylum Chordata; class Actinopteri; order Perciformes; family Percidae; genus Perca; species Perca fluviatilis. The sequence goes on from NC_053114.1 coordinate 10,397,027, forward strand.
TTTAAATTACTTAGAAAATAACACTTCAAAACACGCATTGGAACGCTACACATTCACTAATGTCAACAAAGATGGCGGCACACGAATGTGCAGCGGCTGCTAGCTCTCCTGTCGGTGTATATTTATACAAGTACAGCCACACTGACCTAACCAATATAGGACTACGATACAACACAGCCGTTACAGGAGCCTTCCAGGCGGCTCATAACGCGTCCGAGAGAGCTACCAGCCAGAACGGACGCTCCGTGGATTGTTGTCGGCATCTAGCACGCTGAGCTAGCTACCGGCAGGATCGAGACAAGAACTCCGGCAAGACCAGAGGAGGAAGACTGCATTTTTTTGCAGAATGAATGGAGTACTGACCGCAGGGTCGTTGCCCAGCACTGCTCACCTGACCTGGAAGCCCTGTTGGTAATATACAGGCCATTTTATTTACCACGAAAACAGCACGCCGCCGTCTACACAGCCCCCGATGCAAACGTACAACGCACAAATGTGGCTCACTGCTAACCATAGTGAACAAACTGCAGCGCGATCACCTGGAGGGGATACATATTGTAGCAGGGGACTTTAACAAAGTGACCTTAAAGTCCGTACTCACCAGCTTTACCTCTCCCTTACCTGGGCCAGTCAGATCATATCCAACTACTCCTGATCCCAGCATACATCAGATCACATCCAACTACTCCTGATCCCAGCATGCAATAGATCACATCCAACTACTCCTGGTCCCAGCATACATCAGATCACATCCAACTACTCATGAGCCCAGCATGCAATAGATCACATCCAACTACTCCTGATCCCAGCATGCATCAGATCACATCCAACTACTCCTGATCCCAGCATGCATGCGTCAGATGACATCCAACTATCCTGGTCCCAGCATGCATCAATCAGATCACATCCAACTACTCCTGGTCCCAGTATTGTCAGATCATCATCCATACTTTCTGATCCCAGCATGCATCGGATCAAATCAACTACTCCTGATCCCAGCATGCAATAGATCACATCCATCTCCTGATCCCAGCATGCATCAGATCATACAACTACTCCTGGTCCCAGCATATCAAATCAGAGCTCCTGATCCCAGCATGCATGCAGATCACATCCAACTACTCCTGATCCCAGCATTCATCAGTCAGATCACATCCAACTACTCCTGGTCCCAGCATACATCAGTCAGATCACATCCAACTACTCCTGGTCCCAGCATACATCCCGGTCAGAAGGAATATACAGCCAAGTAGGACTATCAAAACCTGAGCTGACACTGCCCTATCCCAGCTCCAGGACTGCTTCCAACAAGGACATGGTTGTGTGCAATATATATAAGAACGGTTTTCATTCAACATTGAGCTCATTATCTTATTTATTTTCTTTAAAATGTAAGTATTTAAGTAAAAGAAATTCAAAGACATAAAATACTAATACTATACTAATACTAATTGAACTAGTGTAGTACCATTGAATTCTGAGTAAACATTCAGTTGTACACCTCTGCTGTAATGTAAATTGTGCAGCATACAAGCACGATGAAATCATAAAAATAACAAAAGGCTCTGTTCTGTAGATCAGGAGTAGTTGGATGTGATCTGACTGATGTATGCTGGGACCAGGAGTAGTTGGATGGGATCTGATGTATGCTGGGATCAGGAGTAGTTGGGTGTGATCTGATGCATGCTGGGATCAGGAGTAGTTGGATGTGATCTGACTGATGTATGCTGGGATCAGGAGTAGTTGGATGTGATCTGACTGATGTATGCTGGGATCAGGAGTAGTTGGGTGTGATCTGATGCATGCTGGGATCAGGAGTAGTTGGATGGGATCTGATCTGATGTATGCTGGGATCAGGAGTAGTTGGGTGTGATCTGATGCATGCTGGGATCAGGAGTAGTTGGATGGGATCTGACTGATGCATGCTGGGATCAGGAGTAGTTGGTGTGATCTGATGCATGCTGGGATCAGGAGTAGTTGGATGTGATCTGACTGATGTATGCTGGGATCAGGAGTAGTTGGATGTGATCTGACTGATGTATGCTTGGATCAGGAGTAGTTGGATGTGATCTGGTGTATGCTGGGATCAGGAGTAGTTGGATGCGATCTGATGTATGCTTGGATCAGGAGTAGTTGGATGTGATCTGACTGATGTATGCTGGGATCAGGAGTAGTTGATGTGATCTGACTGGCCCAGGTGAGGGAGAGGAGCAGTTCTGTATGCTGTCTTGATGTTAGAGTATACATGGTCTAGTGTGTTCTTCCCTCTAGTAGCACACTCTACATGCTGGAAAAAGCTGGGGAGTACAGACTTTAAGGTCACCTTGTTAAAGTCCCCTGCTACAATATGTATCCCCTCCAGGTGATCGCACTGCAGTTTGTTCACTATGGTTAGCAGTGAGCCAAATTTGTGCTAATGTTTGCATCAGGGGCTGTGTAGACGGCGGTGTGCTGTTTTTGTGGTAAATAAAATGGCCTGTATATTACCAAGAGGGCTTCCAGGTCAGGTGAGCAGTGCTGGGCAACGACCCTGCGATCAGTACTCGATTCATTCTGCACAAAAAATGCAGTCTTCCTCCTCTGGTCTTACCGGAGTTCTTGTCTCGATCCTGCCGGTAGCTTAGCATGGGTAAACCCTGACGAACTTCCGGCAAATTTTAGATTTGCTCTGCAAGTCAGTCTGGCGAAGAACCCATTCAAACCCATTTCCAATGTCCTCAAAATTGAGGAACCAATCCCAACCATTGAGGCGGGCTTTACACCAATCCCAACCATTGAGGCGGGCTTTACGCGACGACGATAGCGTAGCGACGGCGAGCAGCTTTTTGTTTACATTCAACATGACTGCTACCGAAGCCGTGCTTCACGTGCTCGGTCATGACCAGCGAGCGGCAGGTCAGTCTGACCTATGCCGATTTCATGCAGGTCAATACTACAATTAACTGACAACTTAAGTTATACGAGTTACAGTTCTCAAGGACGCACGCACACACGGACAGAGACACGGTCTCTTTTTCCTTCTCCTTCTTCTCAACTTCTCCGCTGTGTGTGGCGCGTGTCCGCGCTATTCTTGCACATTAGGGAACCTTGTGAATTAACCTGCAACATGTCAGCTGTTCTGTTCAAATTCTTCAGCGTGTGTGCAGAAGATAACTTTGCAATATGCAACACCTGCTGCAAGGAGAAAGTAGGGCGTTGAGGGACGACACCTAAAACCCAAATAACATTTTTTTTTTGTTGGATATTGGATGTGAAAAGAGTCACCCGGATCGTTGGTCTGATTGGTTGAAGGACTATCCAATGGCGCCCAGAGGCATTTGAGCGGCGTACCTTTGGAAATGAACTGTCAGTGAACCTTTCCCAGACCCACTCTCAGTTACAACTGAGAAGGGTCTGGTGTCAACCAGGCTACCGGTAGCTAGCTCAGCGTGCTAGATGCCGACAACAATCCACGGAGCGTCCGTTCTGGCTAGGTCCTCCGGGACGTTATGAGCCGCCTGGAAGGCTCCTGTAACGGCTGTGTTGTATCTTAGTCCTATATTGATTAGGTCAGAGTAGTGTAGTGTTCCAATGCGTGTTTTGAAGTGTTATTTTCTAAGTAATTTAAATACTTGATAATGTCCATTTGCACATCGTTAACACAACGACAATATTATCGTAGACGATATATATCGCCCACCCTTACTATAGCTATAATGTCCCTCTGTCTATTCCCCATCAATTCACAAGCACAAGAGAAAAAGTATTTTGTACTTACATTTAATACCCCTGGAACTCATTGGAAGTTGATTGAAGATGGCATAGTTGGTAGTGTTGTTATAACCAGTCAACGGAACCAACGATCTTTTCACAAAACTGACAAAACCTTGTCAAACTGTCAAAATCCATCATTACGTGCATGAGCTACTTTCTGACATTCTAACTTAAGTGGCTGAATATCAAAATACATGATAGAAGCATTTTGTTAAACCACTTACAAGTGTTATGTTGACAACACTATTGAAACAATTACTTTTTATTACAACTGTACATGAATAAAGAGGCCATTTGGCCCTGGACTAATAGGGTATTCTATTTGTCCATTCTATTGGCTCCATTCTATTTTGAAGACTTGTGCCGGCTGCATAAGTCTAATTTAAGGCTCTCACATATAAATAGTATGGGTATATTGTACATTTTCTGAATCATCAGAGTGCCTTGAGTATTGAAGTTGTTGAGTTTTGTGTCCCTGGTGTTCTGTCATGCCCCAGGGATAAAAGAAAGCACACAGTTTAGATGGAAATTGGGAGAAAATGTGTGTTATTTCTGGTTTAAAGAAGTCATGTGACCTCTGTGATTGACAGACAGATTCAGAACTGAGCTTAAATGAAAGCCTAAAAGCTCCCCTTTCCAACGATACCAAGCACCATATTATAGAATATTGACAATATCCCTACCATGAGCCTAAACCAGATATACACCAGATTTCAAAAACGGAATTTATCTTAGGGGGTTAGTAACTTCATGAGCTGAAAAAAAGTGATTCGCTACCACCCCTGCACTGCTATCGTGATTTTTCTAGCACTAGGGGTGTATACCTTGCCAAAAATCACTATGAGCCTTTGTCCCCCCAATGATACCGATCAACCCCCCTGGCTCATGGACTATTTATTTTATGTTGAAAAAGCTGTAAAACTGCAAACCACCGTTGAATCAAAATAAAACTTTGCTCTTATTTGTGAAAATAGGCATGTGACCCGTTTCAACTCCAGAGAACCGGAATCGAAAGGAAGAATCAGAATTGGAATCAGAATCGTTAAAATCCAAACGATGCCCAACCCTAGTCATGCTGATACTGGTGTTTTTGTTTCAGTGCAAAATATTTTTAAAGTTAGATATTCTTGCCAAAGTGTGGTATGGTGCAATAATAAAAATCTAATTTTTAGAGCGCGTTTCAAAACAATGTTACAAAGTGCCTTTACAAGAGCAAAGACAATAAAACACAAACAAATGACCAGATATAAGGTAAAAACAGCAAGAAACAAATAATATTAAAATACAGTTAAAATAAAAATAGATACTTACAAACCACACCTCTCCACCAAATCTCCTATGCACGTCTTCACAAGGAGCTTCCTCGATGGCACTGCCAGGATACCTGTAGTCTCATACTCTGTAAGAATCTGTGGGGCTTTCTTCTGAAGGGGCTGACTGGGTTCTTCCATGTTAGTGGTAGGTTGAGTAGAGGCAACAAGAGATACATTTTATTGCAGTCATATTCAAGGTCTTGAAAAAACAGTTTCAACAGAACTTAGAGACAAGCATTTACTCAAGAAGCCTAATTTTTAACTTTAGTACATACATTCATCAACACCTTACCCAGCTGCCCAATATGCTATATCAGAACACTGCTAACTGTACACACACACACACACACACACTCGCGCAGTACACAAACACTTTCTTATAAGGACCATGAATATCTTCTAGTGACAGTGACTGCTCCAGCAGACTGTTAAAATAACACACTGCTAGCATACAACGGGCATATGGCTCATAGAAGCAAATGCAACGTTACTGTCAATTACCGATATATGTAACGTTGACGTTAACCTTATCTTATGAAATAAAGTAACAACTCAACTGTTAGGTGCACCACTTGTTACGGGGTTTCCAATAACCGCAGAGCAACTGCAGCAACTTCATGTTATCAGACGTTAGCTAACGTTCACATTAATGGCTGTGTTATGAGTCGCTTTTGAACTGCTAACTTCTAACCTAACGTTATTATATTAACGTTACCACGTTTCATGCCGACTTTATCGATAGAGCTGGTAACTTGCTGTCCCACTCCCAAACTGAATTTTACATGGTGTAATTTTGATAATAAATACAGCAAAAATAAACTTCAAAACCACAATGGACGTTTGGTGTAACTTAAGTAACGTTACTTTATGTTACAGTTAATGTTGAACAAAATGTAAAGGTTATTGTTGATTTACTTAAAAATAGAATTTAGTTGGTGTATTATAATAGCCTGGATGCCAGCCGAACTTAGCCCCGCCCACAAAATTCGAGGTCGGGAAGTTCGGTCTGGAGTCGCTCCGTTGAGAAGCAATTATTGCCCGAACAGTCAACCACGTCACCAAAGAACGCTTGGGTTGGATTTGTTGAGATGTGTAGATTCCACCATCGCGTCTGTTACAGAAGATATCGACAGCGCATTCATTTTAAAATCCTCAGCGGAGGAGCCTCAACAACTGCCCGAAAGCACAGTAGCGTTATATGGTGGAGCGAGATAGAGAGAGACTAAAGAGAGAGAGAGCGTTATATGGTGGAGAGAGATAGAGAGAGACTGAAGAGAGAGAGAGCGTTATATGGTGGAGAGAGATAGAGAGAGACTGAAGAGAGAGAGCGTTATATGGTGGAGAGACATAGAGAGAGACCGAAGAGAGGGACCGCCGGCGCTAGAACAAAGCCGTGAATCAGAGAAATAAAACGTGTTTTCGCCGATTCATCTCTGGAAATGCGACTGTAGCGAGCATGTCACTATCATTAACGTTATCCACATTTATATTTACAAGAAACAAATGATATATCCAGCTTCAAAAAAGTCTAAAAGTCGGAAGTTAGAACGAATGCATTGTGCAAAGAGTGGTTGCTATGGAGACGATATACAGTGTTGAGTTCTGTTGACGGTTGAGTTGAGTTCTGTTGCTCTGATTGGTTGGAGGTCTATCCAATGAATGCAGAGGCATTTTTTTTTCCTGGTTCGGTTGGAACACGCCCCATAATCACAGCCCAATGGAGCGGTTTCAGACTCACATTCTGACTAGAATCTGAGTATGACCACGTCAGGCTAGTATTATAACGTTATACATGCCGAATTTACCTTAACACGTGGTTACCATTCTAGCTTGAGTGAGGAGTCCCCGGTAGCGTCATGCTCTGGACCCGTGTGATTTCAGCAAAAACTACAGCGACACTTGACTGGGGTGTGGCTGTTTAACGTTAGCTAAGGTTAAAGCATGCAGGAATATTAGTTAACATTACTTTAAGTTATTGTATTTAGCCAACGTAACGTAAATAATTAGCTAGCTCGAGATATTTGGAACAACAGCCAGCCAGTTAACTGTCAGCAACTAACCAACATAATAAGTTACACCAGATGTGTTTTATAGAGACAGGCGACTTTAAGAATCCTCAACACAACTCTATCAGAAAAGCCCGAAACGCTAAAGATGGCCGTTTCCCGCCCCTCCCGCTAGAAAGCTAATCTGGAATTGAACCTTGCATAAATGTTAACTTAGCTACTTGAATATGAGATTTGCGCGGAATGGAGAATCCAGCCAACAACTAATATCAACAACACTTTGAATAAACACTCAATTAAATATGATCAGATTGACTTGATATGTCAATAAAATAGCTAGCTAACAGTTAAAGTGATGGTTCGGAGTAATTCACCCTAGGGTCCTTTGCACCATGACCTCGAGCCAAACACTCCCCCAGAAGCTTTTTTCACCTGGGTCGAACATTGGGAGAGTTAGCTAGAGTAGCGTTATCAGCTGAATAGCTTAGCGCAGGGGCTAACGGACCCACGTTTGTATCTTGTAAGTTACCCCACTAATAATGCCCGAAATGATACCAAACGTCTACAAGTAGTACAAATAGGTTATGCTCTCATAAAACGATGGATTGGAAAGATTGTAAGTACACCAGAAGTTTATGAACACTTGCCTGCTCTCTTCAGCTCTCTGTTGCTGTTGCTGCTACCTGCAGTTAGACGAGTGCTTAGGGCCGTCTACAAATTACTACACCGAAAAAGGGTTACAACAAAAATATTTATTAATTCAATGATTAAATAAGGTAATGTCTCCAAACTTACCTCAATTATTACTTGTCTCCTGCTAGTTATACTACAGCACTTACTTTAAAAAAAAAAAAGTTAAATTAATAAATATTTTTGTTGCATCTTTTTTCGGTGATGTAATTTGTAGACGGCACTAGTAGGCACTCGTCTTACAGCAGCAACAACAACAGCAGAGAGCAGAAGCCAGCAGGCAAGTGTTATTTACATAAACTTTTGGTGTACTTACAAACTTTCCAATCCATCGTTTTATGAGAGCATAACCTATTTGTACTACTTGTAGACGTTTGGTATCATTTCGTGCCTTATTAGTGGGGTAATTTACGAGATACAAACGTGGGTCCGTTAGCCCCTGCGATAAGCTATTCAGCTGATAACGCTACTCTACGCTAACTCTCCCAATGTTAGACCCAGGTGAAAAAAGCTTCTGGGAGGGTGTTTGGCTCGAGGTCATGGTGCAAAGGACCCTAGGGTGAATTGCTCCGAACAATCACTTTAAGTTACCAAGAAAAACAATTCTAACTTAACAAGAATGGTCACATTAGCATTTGCTCTCTAGCGAACGTTAGCTAGCTAAATTTAGCATTACCTTCTGCCTAACCAACTGTATGGTCCTTACTCCAAAATCTTCATATATTTCATAACGTTGACATATTTTTCATTACATGAAAAATTACATTAAGATGAACTAGTAACGGATACATACCGTAGTGTCTGACGGCATACCAGGCGATGCGACCTCCATCGTTGTCTCCTTTGTCTTTGTCTCTGTGGCGCGAAGAAAGGTTTCTTTTTTTTTTCTTTTCTGTTCTGGCTGCACTAATACGTCACGTTGCTGGGCAGGATTAGATTCATGTTGTGGCTTTGTCATTATCTGCATTTTAATTGTTGTGTATTTTCATTTATTTCATTTTCTACTTTTAGGATTTTATTTGCTAGTTTATGTCTAAATTATAACTATGTTTTGTGTGGTTAGGGGTTATCAATGCCCATAATTTCTATAGGCCTAGTTTCTATGCTAATACCATACTCACAATTGAGATATATCAGATTAATTAGGCTACATTAGGATACACCTCTTTTCAAATTTTGTAAACTATACGCATGTTGGCCCAATAAATCTTCAAATATTAGATTTGGTGATTTGATGAAGATTATGATGAGGGTAAGAAAAAGTCCAATAACTGGACATTTCATTTGGCTTTTATAGTAGATATAGGCCTACAATTTAATTGAGTAACATAAAACAGGCCTACAATTTAATTTAAAAAACAGGTCCAACACAGTTACTGAGATACTTGTTTTTGGTGAGGCTGTTGTTGGACTGAAAATAACACATCAATTGTGTTAAATTGTCCAACACATGCAGTGTGTTAAGATATTTTTATGCTTTTTTACACATTTTATGTTGATATTTGCACAAAATGTGTAAAATGTGTAACAACACATTTTTTGTGTCATTTTTTAACACAACCCTTCTAAGAGTGTACTATAACCATAACTACAACCATAACCCTTCCCAAAAGCTACAATAAAGCTGAGAGTAGTACAGTAGGCCTATATGCCCTGGAAAAGAGCACCAATACAAGAGAAGCTAATTAAGCCATTCAAGGAACACTGATGCTTGTATCAACACTGATTTTATAGATCACACAGACTTTCCAGCTACCCAACAGGCCAACCGCTAGCATTTTCAATGTAAGCTTAAACAGTTAGGTTACCTGACAACCACTAACTTTAATGTTACTGCCAAACTGCTTGTTATCGTTATGATGTGACACACCCACACACACACACCCGCGCGCACACACACCCGCGCGCACACACACACACACACACACACACACACACACAGTTCCTGTTAATTTGCCTACTCCTTACCACGTCGTCATCTACCTTTTCCTCACTCGCACCCATGGCCCTGTCATGGTCAATCTCCTCCTCCTCGGCTTCTTCATGTCACGTTATGATGCTGTTTCTGCTTCTCTGTATAGCCAGCCATCTCTCCTCCTCCTCGACTTCAGGTAATGCTGATGTCAGAAATTTTGGCACATTTTGAGGAATCCGCCTGAATCCCCTTTTTCTCCTGAAATTTCTCTGCACCTCCCTTGCACTTTAGTGGTCGTTTGTCATTTTAACGTGGATGCTAAACTTCCAGCATAACTATTTTACAGCTCGTGTCTCACGGCTGGGAGGCGCGGCCATAGTGGAAATCATAAATTTGCGGCCCAGAGTGGGGAAGGGGGGTTCCTGGATTTGATTGGGTCAGGCCAGTGCCAATAAAGAAAATTAACCAATGGGCCGCTGTGAGTTCTTTATGGGCCGGCCTGGCCATAAAATAAAAAAAGGCCTATTTATATCGGCGATTCGGCCCAAAAGTGCGTCGGCCCACCGGGAAAATGCCCGGTATGCCAGATGGCCAGTCCAGCCCTGGCTGTGGTATAAACATCGAGTATAAACACAGCCGTAAATTTGCGTGGGATGTAGAATGGTCGGCCTTTTACAGTCACAGACTCCACCAGCAGTTAGCAGTTACTTGGATACAAATCACCCCATTTCTGCAACAGGCAGTCCGTGGTAACACAGCCCACCTCCACTAGCTAGTCTTACCCGGTGACAGAGCAGCAGGCTGGATTGTCCACAGCAATATTTCCAACAACAAAAACACAGGAGTCTCTGAACTCACGTTGGGAGTTTCGTTGAAGTTGGATGTAGTCCAGTTTGTTTAATGAGCGGACACTTGCGAGCAGGATTGGTGGAACAGGTGGCCGCTGATGAGGTCCCTTTACCGGCCAGAGCCATCGAGCACCACCGCTGGTCTCCATGCAGGCGAAGCTCGCGTAGTGTGTCGAGTATTGCGTCTGTAATAAAGTGTCCTGCATATTCTCCGATCCGTACCAATGTATCCCGGTGGTACACGTGTGCGGTAGTTTGAATGCACATAATTGTTGTTCTAAAATTTCCTACGGGATGAACAGTTTCTGCTCCTGCTGAGAAGCTAAGCGAGGATTCATGATGGCTGACACTCGTTTTTTCCTCGGCAATCTCTGGAAAAAGCCGACAGTCCAAGACCCCTATGGGCTATGCGGAAGGGGCTCCTAATACTGGCTGTAGTCTTACAATACAGAGATCTCCCCTCTCAGGGGGACATGAGGGAGGGAAGCACGGTCATTCAAAAATACTACCGGGTTTCTACTGATACAAAGCTTAATGCTAAATCGGTGAAGTGTCCCTTTAAGCATGTGCACCACCACTATAAAAAGGCAGCATTAATGGAGCCATGATACTAAGATTCACCATTGCAACAACCACAAACAAATCGGTCGGCATACTTTACCTCTCTGGAACTGGAACTACCCATGTGCACATACAGCGAGTTTGAATATATATTTTGTTAAAACCGCAACATGGCTGCTGCTGCAAAAAAACACCTATAATTTCATTTAGGTGCAATTCTGCGGGCGGAAAAGTAAGCTACTAATCCCATTCTGAGGCTGCAGCACCATGTCATTAACAGAACTATAATTTATAATCATTTATAAAGCCATTAATTATTTTTAATGGCTCTCACTGGTTTATGTTCAGGGAACACTACAAAAACGTTTAAAAAACATTTCAGAGCAAGGCACACTCTTCTGACGGCTCTGCATACAGTGGCTTTACTAATATGCTCCGCATCACCAATGTTGTAAATAAAACTTCTGTTTGCCAAAAACGTAATGCCACACAAATAGCATGTCCATGATGGGTGATGTTAGTGATATGAGGACGGATAAGGTTATGTAGGCTACATATCTGATCGACTATGAAGAAAAACGAGACTTCTCAAAGGTAGTTATCTGGAAATGAAAATACATGTAGTCTGGCCTCAATATCATCTCCCGACGTATGTTTAACTCTCTGCGGTAACACTTTACAATAAGGTACACAAAAAAATGGGTAGTTAATGATTAGTTACTGTTTTTGAAAGGGTAGTTACCCTTTTTCGGAAGGCTAACGAATGGTTAGTTACCCTTTTTGAAAAGGGTAGTTACCCTTTTTCAGGGTAACTACCCAGCCGGCAATGACATGTGGGGCCCAGATGAGGGCTTCATGGGCGGCAAATGAGGGCCCCATTATGGGCTTGCACCCAGGATCCACATTGGGGCAAGTCGTGGAAGCCCAGACATACTAAAAGTGGGACCTGTAAGGGTACTGCATGGGTCTTAATTGGGCACTTCATGTTAGACCCATTTGGGACCCACCTGCCCAAATGGGTCTAAAGTGGGTTTGCACCCAGGATCCAGCCGTGGATGCCCAGATGGGCTTTAAGTGGGACCTGTAAGGGTCTTATGTGGGTCTTAACTGGGTAATTCATGTCAGACCCATTTGGGCCCCACCTGCCCAAATGGGTCTAAAGTGGGCTTGCACCCGGGATCCAACCATGGCTACCCAGATGGGCTTTAAATGGGCTCTGTAAGGGTCTTATGTGGGTCCTAACTGGGTAATTCATGTCAGACCCATTTTGGCCCCACCTGCCCAAAGGGGTTTAAAGTGGGTTTGCACCCAGGATCCAGCCGTGGATGCCCAGATGGGCTTTAAAAGGGACCTATAAGGGTGTTATGTGGGATCTTAACCTGGCAATTCATGACAGACCCATTTGGGCCCCACCTGCTTAAAGGGCGTTTAAAATGGGCTTGCACCCAGGATCCATACGGGGGCCAGCCGTGGATGCCCAGATGGGCTTTAAGTGGGACCTGTAAGGGTCTTATGTGGGTCTTAACTGGGTAATTCATGACAGACCCATTTGGGCCCCACCTGCTTAAAGGGCGTTTAAAATGGGCTTGCACCCGGGATCCACACGGGGGCCAGCCGTGGATGCCCAGATGGGTTTTAAGTGTGACCTGTAAGGGTCTTATGTGGGTCCTAACTGGGTAATTCATGTCAGACCCATTTGGGCCCCACCTGCCCAAAGGGGTTTAAAGTGGGTTTGCACCCAGGATCCAGCCGTGGATGCCCAGATCGGCTTTAAAAGGGACCTATAAGGGTGTTATGTGGGATTTTAACCTGGCAATTCATGACAGACCCATTTGGGCCCCACCTGCTTAAAGGGCGTTTAAAATGGGCTTGCACCCGGGATCCACACGGGGGCCAGCCGTGGATGCCCAGATGGGCTTTAAGTGGGACCTGTAAGGGTCTTATGTGGGTCTTAACTGGGTAATTCATGTCAGACCCATCTGGGCCCCACCTGCCTAAAGGGCGTTTAAAATGGGCTTGCACCCGGGATCCACACAGGGGCCAGCCGTGGATGCCCAGATGGGTTTTAAGTGGGACCTGTAAGGGTCTTATGTGGGTCCTAACTGGGCAATTCATGCAAGGCCTATCTAAGCCCAACCATGAAAAATGGTTTAAGGAAACACTTGACGCTTTGAACTGCAGGAAATATATTGTTAAATTGAACGACAAAAATTATCTTTAAAAAAACAATTTAAATGTCACAACATACCGGTAAACAAATCAAAAATATATTTTAATTGAATCTCTGAAAAAACAAAATCTCTCCAAAAAATACATTAATACAACATTGTTACATCGAAAAACAAACATAATCTTTAAAAAACAATTTAAATGTCACAACATACCGGTAAACAAATCAAAAATATATTTTTAAAAAATCTCTGAAAAACAACATCTCTCCAATAAAATACATAATACAAAATTGTTACATCGAAAAAACAAACAATCTTTAAAAAACAATTTAAATGTCACAACATACCGGTAAACAAATGGCGTCTGTGTGGTGGACGCTCCTTTTTCTCTTTGGGCTCTTGCAGCCCTCTCCCCTCCACGGTCACGTGCGCCGGTAAACCACTTGAACAGCGCCATTTCCACTTCTTTGCGGTTCACATTTTGAGTCATTGCATTACTCTTCAGTGCACCTAAAAACAAAGGAGCATAAGTCAATTAGCAAGGTTCATTTTTGCTCCAACAAGTGCATGTTCTGCTCTTTCAATGGGTTGACGCACAGGTCTGCTTCAGAGCTCCGTCTATCGTGATATATTAATTATTGTCCAACCTCTCCCGCTGTTTTTCCTTTTGGTTAGATTCTACATCAGATTAAACAGCACAAACCAAAATTACAGACCACTGTACAATCTGCAGTGTTATTTTTCTGGCAAAATAATATTTCAACTTACCTCAATTTGTGAATGTCTGATAGAAGTTCTCCTTGAAGTCACAGCTAGCAGCAGTGCTTTCCGAATGGACTGCTAACGTTTTGAGCGCGAAACAAGGCCTTTGCATACAGGCCCCTTATAGATGTCCTAAGAACTGCCTGACCAAATAACAATTAAATACAGTAAAATTCGTAAATTGAGAGAATTAACAAACGTTAACTGCTCCGCTGGCTTCATTATGAATGGGCCTAATTAGGTGTTGTGTGCATAACAGGCGGAAAGAGTACTGAAAATCTGTACTCAAGTACAAGTACTGTTACATTGCTAAAATATTACTCTGTTACAAGTAAAAGTACTGGTGTTAGAGAAATACTCAAGTAAAAGTACAATTTGTAAAAAAAAAAAAAAAAACTACTCAGAGTATTAGTTACTTTTAACCACCGTCACTTCTCCAGACTAGGGCTGGATGTGTGTTTTCCTTTACCAAAAGTTAAAATGCCAACAATCTATTAATCATTAATAATTGATTAGATACAAATCAAGTGTTTTTCCCTCATTTTTTTCTCAAACAGATCTACTGTACCTTTTACAGCCAACACATCAGTCATTGTTGGTGTATGAGCTACACCTTGATAGAAACACATGCTACTCCTTGGTCCAAGGACATCCAACAACACAGAAGTGGAAGACAGATTGATGATGAGGCCTCCTGCAAGTCCTTTTCTAACAAATATTGAATTACAATTTCCTAAGAGGTAATAAATGCATCATATTCATGTCCATAAAGGGACTAGCTGTCTGTGAGCTATTTGGCCTCATCTTCAAAAATGAAGTACCGTAAAACTTCGAATAGGATCCCGGAGTTTTATTTGATCAAATAGACCATTGGGACAGGCATCTATGGGATGTGGATAACCGTATGGGGTTATTTGTAGGGATGCTTGACATTGATTTTGTACCGATATCCGATATACCAATATTGTCCAATGCTTAATTTCCGATGCCGATATTAGCCGATACAGATACCGAAACATATGATCGTTTATAGGCTTACTGCCCACTGTTCCATGACTCCCTTGATACTGGGGATTTGAATGTTTTGAAGGACTAGCCAGCAACCGGTAGGCTAACTGGGGTGCGGTGCTTACTACCCCTTCGAGAGAAGATGCCAACTGAACATTTCTTTGACTGAGGTAAACTGAAAACAAATAGCCACACAAGAACAAAAATTCAACTCATTCCACTCATTGGGGCTTAGATCTGCCCTGCTCAAGAATTTATTTACTCTACAAACCCTGTGTGTATGCTGGTTGGCCCAAAACCTACAGCAACACCCAAATTTTGTCTGCATTCACTTTGAGAGGAAACAAGCTTTCCAATAAGGTATAAAATGACATACTTTAGTCATTTTAATCCATTTCAAAAACCGATACTGATATTTACCGATATTGAATTTTAAAGCCAATATCGGCCGATAATATCGAGCATAGTTATTTGTCTAAATATGTGTTTCTGCCCCAAGGGACAGGCGTCTGGGACTGGGCTATTATTTGAAGTGTTACGGTAGGCCTGCAACCTTTCTGAGAGTCCACTAATCAGCATAATTCAACACAGCGTAAACTTTGATCTATTTTGATGTTTTTTACATTTTTGGGAAGTTACATTTTTCATTTTCTGCATGATTAACAAAAATGACTGATGGATTGTTTTGGCAAAAGATCTACATGTATGCAATGTTTGTTCTATATACCCATATATGTGTTCCCAGTTCAAACCCATGCCCACTCGGCACATAAAAATGCCATGCAGGACCCATATATGTGTTCCCAGATCAAACCCATGGCCACTTGGCCCATAAAAATGCCATGCAGGACCCATATATGCATTCCCAGTTCAAACCCATGGCCACTTGGCCCATAAAAATGCCATGCAGCACCCATATATGTGTTCCCTGATCAAACCCATGCCCACTCGGCCCATAAAACTTCTATGCAGGATCCATATATGCGTTCCCAGTTCAAACCCATGCCCACGGTTCACATAAATATGCCAACTTGCACAGCAAAATGCCATGTAGACCCAATATGCATTCCCAGTTCAAACCCATGGCCACTTGGCCAATAAATATGTCATGCAAGACCCATATATGTGTTCCCAGATCAAACCCATGCCCACTCGGCACATAAATATGTCATGCAAGACCCATATATGTGTTCCCAGATCAAACCCATGGCCACTCGGCACATAAAAATGCCATGCAGGACCCATATATGCGTTCCCAGTTCAAACCCATGGCCACTTGGCCCATAAAAATGCAGGACCCATATATGTGTTCCCAGTTCAAACCCATGCCCACTCGGCCCATAAATGTGCCATGCAGGACCCATATATGTGTTCCCAGTTCAAACCCATGCCCACTTGGACCATAAATATGCCATTCAAGACCCACATATGTGTTCCCAGATCAAACCCATGCCCACTTGGCCCATAAATATGCTATGCAGGACCCATATATGTGTTCTCAGTTCAAACCCATGCCCAATTGGCCCATGACTGTCCCTCATGGGGCCCATGTAATCAGCTCATATGGGCTTCCTATGTGGGACTCATACTACAAAACCTACATGGGACCTGCTGATTTCACCCAGCCAAAGCCCATGCCCACACAGTAACCATGGAACCCGTACTTAACCCATCTGGGCCCCACATGTCATTGCTGGCTGGGTACCCTTCTGAAAAAGGGTAACTACCCTTCTGAAAAAGGGTAACTACCCTTTTCAAAAAGGGTAACTACCCTTCTGAAAAAGGGTAACTACCCTTCTGAAAAAGGGTAACTACCCTTTTCAAAAAGGGTAACTACCCTTCTGAAAAAGGGTAACTACCCTTTTCAAAAAGGGTAACTAACCATTCGTTACCCTTCTGATAAAGGGTAACTACCCTTTCAAAAACAGTAACTAATCATTAACTACCCTTTTTTTGTTACCTTACTGTAAAGTGTTACCCTCTCTGCAGAGTAATACAGCTTTTTCATCAACAGGATCATTGACAAAAAGACATGCCATATTTTTAGAAGAAAAAAGAACTTTTATAGTCTGCACACTTTTAAACACAGTTAATAAACCAACACGTCTTTTTATTCATGCAGATGACAACACTGTGCTAAAATGCGCCTGATACAGACTGAATGAATGAATGAGGAAATGAAAGAGAGCTGTGTCAGAGGGAGGAGACTGAGAGAAACTTGAAGTTTATTTAAGAAAACCTGCTTCCGACCAGGTTATGTTCACAGACTCAGTTACCATAGTAACTGACTCTGAGGTTAAGTTACCTCTCTTTCTGAAACGGGCTGGAGTTACCCCTCCTTCTCAGGTTTAAATAACCTCCCTTTCTGAAGAAACCTTTCTGTCATCTCACTAAACCTGCTTTCTGAAACGGACCCCTGGTCGACTGTGTACAGTAATGAAGTTTACTGATCAGAAAAGTGACGCCGCTCCCTAGCTGTGTCTCCATCCGCCAAACCAACAAATCAGATATTAGTAAAACATATTGTTTTGATGCGGCATTTTATGATGGTGATGGTTGAACCAACAAGGACAAAATAAAATGCTTATTTTTAAATATGGGATGAAGGAAGGACACTGGCGTTAGTTGGGGCAGGCGGAGCATTTTTTGGGGGAGTGGGATGGAGTGGGGGGTGCCCCACGTGCCCATGCTTAGAACTGGGACTCATACTATTTATATCTATATATCTATATAGTGAAACCCCTTACTGTGTATTTTAAATTACATTACACATCTATATATTTCATTCTATATAATTCTATACCTATACCACTTTACTGCTTTTTGCACTTCTGGTTAAATGCTAAACTGCATTTCGTAGTCTCAGTACCTGTTCTCTACAGTAACAATAAAGTTTAACCTGATCTGATCTAATCTAATGAACTGTGTTGTGGCTGTGATTTGCTGAACCTCTTATGAAACAACAGGATTCAAATAGCATGACTGAAAACAATTGCTGATTAGCAGGCCCTCTTCACCCAGCCACATAATCTCATTTGGGTGCAGTAAAACAATATTAATGGATCTATAATGAATTGAGGTGAATTGAAGTAATCTCTGCATTCCATTCATATTGAGTCACTGTTAAGTCTTGCTATTGTTAAGGATGACTGCTGGTGATAAGAAAACAAAAGACAAAATTGTTTCTCTCTCAGATATCTGATCACACCTTGAATAGGTTTAAGCTTTTATCGCTTGAGTCAAAATTCATAATGGTGATCTATTATTCCCACAGGTCTAAATCAGATTTGGTAGTAGTGGGCGTTTCCTACTTGAACACTGAACAATTGCCTAAGCTGTATCCTGAATGTCTGAGCCTGAAAAGACAGAACCTTTACTTTCCTTTTCACTGGTCAACAACGAAATACAACTACTCAAATACAATACAATACAATTACACATTTGGGTTTTAGTTTTAAGCAATGGTTATGCCCAGTCCTTAAAGTTCCTTTAAAACTCACTGGTAATGTTTTGAATGGCTCAGTTCAACCAAATTAAAAAACAACACTTTCTTTCTAGTGGTATGTCTTCATACTGTTTTTGCTTTTTGCTTTGCTTTGTGCAGGTATTGAGAAATCAGTCTCTTCTCCTGCCCCAAAAAAACCCAATGGCAGCAATTTAGTATGTGGTGCTCACAGCATTGAAGACTTGGAAAATTAACAGCATCCACTTTTTCTAGGAATAATTTCCCTCCAGGGTTTTTCCTGGCTCAGAATGGGCCTTTGACGATACAACAAATGATACCCACTTTATTTCCTCTGTTCTAATGATTTGTTATGCACCACTTTATGGTGGAAATGTCAATCAATCAATCAATCAATACCATTTATTTGTCACATGAAATCATACGAGGTACAATTCCAGTAAAATGTAATCCCATCAGGTCCTTGAACTTGTGCATAATTCATTATAAAGCAGAATGGCCATCAGATCGACACACAGAAAAAGAGTCACCCAGTTGAATGGCTCTGGCACTCAAGGCTAGCCCGACAAGCCAGCAGAGGTGGAAAAAGTACTAAAATATTGTACTCAAGTAAAAGTACCAATACTTTGATTAAATATTATTCAAGTACAAGTAAAAATACCTATCTGAAAAATTACTCAAGTAAAAGTAATAAGTAGTTCATTTAAAATGTACTTTAAGTAAAAGTTACTTAGTTACTTTTAAAAAAAACTGTAAAACAGGGGGGGGGGATCTCTCCCATGTAGTGAAAATAGGACAAGGGGTCATAAATCCAAAACTATTTTGTTTTTAATTAAAGAAAAATCTATACAAAGGTATAAACATCTATACAAATGTATACACATATAATAACAACATAACATATGTCAGACAAGTTATTTAAGACCCTTAGAATGGTATAATGTGCAATTTTAGTTCAGACCATCCCATAAAATGTTTTCAAACAATAAATTGAAAGTGAAAGTACCATACATTGTTAATTCTGAGGGTCATCCTTCTTTTCTTCACAAACAAACAACAGATATAATGCAAATCAAGGCCAAATCACGTGTTTTGACTCCATAAAAGGGTTAGACCTAGGGCTGGGCGATATGGAGAAAATCAAATATCACGATATTTTTGACCAAATACCTCGATATCGATACCGCAAAGATATTGGATTGTTGACTATTGGTGCTTTCACAAATTATTTACACAATGAGATTTTTGATAAATAATCATCAGTAATGTGGATATAACGACTAAGTGGGTAAAGGTAAATAATAGAATAGTTACAACAGTCTGATAAGTTCAGAAAATGACATCACTTTACTGTAATGACCTTCGAAGTCACTGTTCCATTATCTTTAATGTGACTATTATTTGCCACTGTTCATCACACCCCCAACCGGCCCCGTCAGACACCACCTACCAAGAGTCTGGGTCTGCCGAGGTTTCTTCCTAAAAGGGAGTTTTTCCTTGCCACTATCGCAGTAGCCACTGCTAATGCTTGCTCTTGAGGGAATTACTGTAATTGTTGGGGTTTGGGAATTTATAGAGTGTGGTCTAGACCTACTCTATCTGTAAAGTGTCTCGAGATAACTCTGTTATGATTTGATACTATAAATAAAATTGAACTGAATTGAATTAATGCAGCCTTTAAAACCAGGAAGAGGCAACACTCATGCCATATTACGATATCCAAAATCTAAGACGATATCTAGTCTCATAACACAATATCGATATAATATCGATATATTGCCCAGCTCTAATTAGACCCATAGACTGTTAATTATATCAATATAAACAGACCCTAATGTTCACAGCCCAGACTAGCAGCTAGCTTCTACACACCTAAGTAGCCCCTATGACCTAATTAGATGTACGTGAATTAATTTAGCCAGTCTCCTACATACATTGTCCTGGCAGGAGTGGGGAATTCATTTTCCCAAGGGGCCACATGAGAATCAGGGTCTGTTGTGGAGGGCCGGACCAATAGGCTAAACTTAATTCTGTTCAATATTAATTTTATGTCAGGCGACACATTCTCAAACATCTCTTTTTTTCCTCTGGGCATATTAACGCAGCAGAGTCCACCAAACACTCTTTAATAAACTCCCCTTCAGAAAATGGCTTACTGTTTTGGCGATTTGTGGTTTGTCACAAAGATGGTCCTGACAGCTGCATACCTGGATGCCTTGTTGCTTTTGCGGCATACTAGCAAAGCTTCAGATGTAGGTGCGCACTCTGCCTCAGTCAAGTCATTTTTGAGGGATAACAGCTGATTTACATCCATGCTAACGTCTCCCGCTCAGTTCGCCACTCGCCAACACATCCATGGGTCCGACGGTGCGACCGGGTGCGACCGGTGCGACACATGCAGTTCTTCTTCTACTTCTTTTTAATTGCGACTTGCAACCAGAGAAGAAGAAGCTGCATACGTTCGCGCAAAATAAAGAATGCTGGTGCATTCAGGGTGCATTATGTGCATTACATTACAGTCTATGGTCTGGTGTAGTCATTCTGGGCACGATTTCTTTTCTTCCTTTCGTTTTTTTTTTTACTCAGTAACGGATGGGATTTGTAATGTAGCGAAATACAATCCTTCAGTCAAAATGTAATCAAGTACATTTTAAAATACTGATTTTAAAAACTACTTGAAAAATACAAAATACACAAGAAAACTCAAGTAGTAACGTGAGTAAATGTATTTCGTTACTTTCCACCTCTGCAAGCCAGACCCACATCAAGATGTTGGGTCTGGGAACACACCATTGGCAGAGCTCAATCCAAGGGGCGGGATAAACGGTTGTCTTTCAAATTCCCTTTGCACACAATAGGATAGTGCTACAACCAACCAGAGCAACGCTAGTTGATAGATTAAACTTTTGCCGTATCCGGTCGGCAAAACTCCGAACACATCTTCCTTTTTTAACCCTCATATTATGTTAAGGGTCAATTTGACCCATTTGCGTTTTTGTGTTGACCAAAATACTGGTTAACCTATCTTTTTCTCCATGAAATTGTATGACATTTCCTCATTTAGGGTCATGAACTTGTTCATAAAATCTGGACACACTGATGTGTAGTGGAATGTCTGTTCAGAGTTTGTATACAAAGATGATGTTGCGGGTCATTTTGACCCGGAGACTTTCAACACCCATTTAGGTGTCTGTGTGTGTGTGTGTGTGTGTTTGTGGGTGTGTGTGTGTGTGTGTGTGTGTGTGTGTGTGTGTGTGTGTGTGTGTGTGTGTGTGTGTGTGTGTGTGTGTGTGTGTGCGTGCGCGTGCGATGCTATTGACGATCCGGATTGTGAATTTTCCTATGATGAAGAGGATTCAGGGGACCAGTCTGGTGTAGTATACATTAGCTGAAAACAATGGGCAGCAATCATCCTCAACATGGACAGCTAAAGAATCTAACATAAAATGGTCAACATCAAAACACTGACGCCAAGGCAGACTGTCATCAAGATGACTCCAAGCCCCACAAGATTTTCTGCCACACTAGTTGATGATATTCAATCACCATTTCATCTCTTCATATCCCAACCAATAGATAGGATCATAGTGGACATGACCAACTTGCAGGGAGGTGTGTATTTCAAAAGAAATGGAAGTCACTGGATCAGATTGACTTGCATGCATACATTGAAATCCTAGTCCTCTTAGCGTCCGCAGCATCCACCCATGCTCTGCAGTGCCACGTTACATCCCGCAACACCCTGCTGTGATGCTCATACGCGCAAGAGTAGTCAGGATCCGGTATTGGAGACTGCACTACTCAGTATGACACGATGTGCCCTGCTATGACATGAACTTCCATGACTACCTCAAAGTCACTGTTCAATTATCTCTAATGTGACTATTATTGCCACTGTTCATCACATCAGCAACCGGGCCCGTCAGACACCGCCTACCAAGAGTGTGGGTCTGCGGTGTTTTCTTCCTAAAAGGGAGTTTTTCCTCGCCACTGTAGCAACAGCCACTGATAATGCTTGCTCTTGGGGGAATTACTGTAATTGTTGGGGCTTTGGAATTTATAGAGTGGTCTAGACCGACTCTATCTGTAAAGTGTCTCGAGATAACTCTTGTTATGATTTGATACTATAAATAAAATAAAATTGAATAGTATTAGCTGGAGTGTACAAGTCAAAGGGAGAAGCAATTGTCAGTCTGTGGAATGATGAGAGTGGAAGGCCAATATTTCTAGCAACAATGTCTTTTGAGTCAATTCATACGAAAGCTTGGGTGTTCCGCAACACCAGAGCTGGTCGAGTGAAAGAGACAAACTAGCTGAGATCAGAGATGTATGGGATGAATGGGTCAAAATTGTACCTGTCTTGTACAATCCTGGTCCCCATGTCACTGTAGATGAACACCTTGTTCCATTCAGGGGGCGCTGTCCCTTCAACAAGCCCAACAAGCCTCCCAAGTATGGCATCAAAATATGGGCATCCTAGGATGCCAAATCTAGCTACTATGCATGGAATATGCAAGTGTATACCGGAAATATTTTCACTAAATAATTGGTAAAAACAGTTTTGGGGGAAAAAATGTTTGTGATGAGGAAAAAAAGTTTGTTTTGAGTGTATTTGCACTGTACGGGTCATTTTGACCCGTAACATCATCAATGTCATTTTTTTTCAACATAATACGAGGGTTAAGAATGACTTCTGTGCCTAACTCCAAGTCTTCCAGAGTCGCAGCCAAAGCTGATTTGAAAGACCGCTGTTCGCCAGCAGCAGCAGCCATCTTCTTTGTTTTCAAGTAGCAGGGAATTAGGGCCGTTACAGAGTCAACGCATCGGTACGCATACGAGTCCGCAAGGTTACGCATCGCTACGCTTCGGCCGCCATTATGCGTCGATGCGTAGCCAAATGTGTCGTCCCAGTTTTTGATACGCGACGCGCCGATGCGCACAATACTATGCGTTGTCGGTGGGGACGACACTGCACGTATTGTACATTAAAAATATTGAATCAACATATCTGTGCAATTTCGTCAAACATAGGACTACTGAGTCACATTTTTCGGTATGTATTAACGTTGTGTGTAGTCTATGCTGTGTGCCCTCCTCAAGAGGCGAGAGAGAGACCCAAATGTATCTATATATTTTTAAAACCTGCTAAACCATTTATAAGCGACCTTTTATCAATGTATTGGTCAGTGCTACCCAATCGTAGCATACTGTACTGGTGGGGAAACAAGCATCTGATAAAAAGAAATCAGCCAGCCAGCTGCTCCCTGACCATAGGTATATATCTATGCTCCCTGACAAGAGCCACTCTCCGGGAGGGTCTGGCTCTGTCGACCGAACACCGTGGAGCACTCTGCTACCCCCTGTTGCATGGGCGGTGTATTGCATTTCACGCATTGCCCGTGACGCTTGGGTCTACTTGCGTCCGCTGTTTAGACTATGAAAGGGAGCGCGTCGCTCGCGATGCTTGTTCGCGTTGCTCGCGTTGACTCTGTAACGGCCCTTAAAGCGGAACCGTCGCAACTCTGCCGTCCTTATGTTAAGCCCGCCCATTTACTGTGACCAGAATTTGTTTTTTCCAGCTTGCAAGGCAACAGAGAGTTGCTAGACGGACCATGGCTGCAAATTACATTTGCTGCCGCTAGGGTGCGTCTAGATTTCTAGCATCTCCAGGCAGCATCCAGCCAAGTCTCAGCAAAAGGACACCACAGCTCCTGACATCCTGTTGGAACACAGCACACTGACACTGCATACTGGCCAACAGGATGCCTAGCAGAGAAGTGGCAGTCGGTGTTTAATTCCTCCACACTCCTTTGATGTAGAGATGGAGATGGACGCAGAGATGATCTTGCTTGTCCACATAGTTGGGAACATAGCCATAGGTCGTAGCTGATAGCCATATTTACCTTTTCCTCTGTTTTTACTCTGATGTTTACTTTTGAAAATTTGACTAGCCAGCTGGTTAGCTAGCTTAAGCTACCCGAGTCGGCAGGAGGTTAGCAGAGTCGGCAGTAGACTGGCAAGTGGATTTCCCTAGTGGAATCCCTATAGCCACATGTTATGACCGTCCAACATCAACCACAAAGCACAACTAATATTTGTAAAATAGAAATAAATTATGCATACGGAGAGGCAACTGGAGAGTTTTGCGCTCTAGAGCAGTGGTGGCTCCTGAAAAAAATTTCAGGGGGTGCAATTTTTCTGATAATGATTACGGTGACCCATTCAATGGGTACATTAAGAATCAGAAAGATTTCCCCTCTAGCTACATAAGTTACAGGTGGAGAGCTATGTAAGAAATTAGCATCCAGGAGCCTTCATAAGCAAAAATGAGGCTCCATATTCCACTTATTCATTACTTACATTAATCCAATGTTGTGTGATGTAAAATAGCTAAACAGGACACATTTTTTAAAAGATAAGTCCAGCAACAACATAAAGACAGGTGCAGCATATAAGTCAATACCAGAAGCATTTATTGACTGATCTCAAAAGTATTGGCTTACAAAAGCAAAATACGTTATCACAGTACAAATAATCAAGGGTGTTCTTTCACATTTCTCAACACTGCATAAACAATCTGCATTTCCATAAACACATGAAATATCAGCTGAAAATACAGCATCTTGGTATTTGTTCAGATTGCAGGATCAGCAAGAGCTTTTACCACATCTACAACATTTCAAATGTAATAATCTTTTAGAGTAAAGGGAAGTGCACACTTTAAACAATAAATAGTAACAGCATGACAATAACAAGTAGACAAATTGTTGAGAGAAGTGGATCTTTAGAACAACATTTTCTGGAATGTAGGATATCACCAAAGTGCAGGGCTGGACTGGGACAAAAAATTGGCCCTGGCATTTTTGGCCCAGGCGGCCCACACCCACCGTGCTTGGTCAGACACATTCCCTGCAGACAGTCCTCTTAAAATATGCGTGCATTCTATGATATGAGTTGCCTAGTGTTTTATTATTTGTTATTGATATTTGATATTGTATTGCCATTATTGTTATATTACTATTTTGCTTAATATTACAACCATAACCCTTCCCAAAAGCTACAATAAAGCTGAGAGTAGTACAGTAGGCCTATATGCCCTGGAAAAGAGCACCAATACAAGAGAAGCTAACTAAGCCATTCAAGGAACACTGATGCTTGTATCAACACTGATTTTATAGATCACACAGACTTTCCAGCTACCCAACAGGCCAACCGCTAGCATTTTCAATGTAAGCTTAAACAGTTAGGTTACCTGACAACCACTAACTTTAATGTTACTGCCAAACTGCTTGTTATCGTTATGATGTGACACACCCACACACACACACCCACGCACACACACACACACACACACACACACACACACACACACACACACACAGTTCCTGTTAATTTGCCTACTCCGTACCACGTCGTCATCTACTCTCTCTTCCATCTTTTCCTCACTCGCACCCATGGCCCTGTCATGGTCAATCTCCTCCTCCTCGGCTTCTTCATGTCACGTCATGATGCTGTTTCTGCTTCTCTGTATAGCCAGCCATCTCTCTTACCTCCTCGACTTCAGGTAATGCTGATGTTGAAGCAGCTACTGCTGTAGTAGCTGCTTCAACATGTCAGAAATGTTGGCACATTTTGAGGAATCCGCCTGTAGATTTTTAATCTTTTTCTCCTGTAATTTCTCTGCACCTCCCTTGCACTTTAGTGTTCGTTTGTCCATATTAACGTGGATGCTAAACTTCCAGCATAACTATTTTACAGCTCGTGTCTCACGGCTGGGAGGCGTGGCCATAGTGGGAATCATAAATTTGCGGCCCAGAGTGGGGAAGGGGGGTTCCTGGATTTGATTGGGTCAGGCCAGTGCCAATAAAGAAAATTAACCAATGGGCCGCTGTGAGTTCTTTATGGGCTGGCCTGGCCATAAAATAAAAAAAGGCCTATTTATATCGGCGATTCGGCCCAAAAGTGCGTCGGCCCACCGGGAAAATGCCCGGTATGCCAGATGGCCAGTCCAGCCCTGCCAAAGTGCTACTTAATAAAAGCAAAGTAACATCCCAAATAAGTGAATTAACAAGTGAGGCTTGACCTAGTGTGGTCTGTGCATCTTGGCGTTACACATTGAAGACCAAACCAGAATGGTGAGGTGCTGCTAAGTTTAACTAAAGAATTCTGATATTTATTTTATTCCGAATTACTTACTTCAAAAAGGCGAGCAGGAGCTTTTGATAGAGGCTACTGAAAACACTGATGCAAGTTATTAATAAGCAATTTGTATAGACTTCCATATTCTGCCCTCTTGTATAGATTTGTGAAAATGAACATGAACAGTGATAGACATTTTGCCTGAAAACAGCATTTGAAAATAATTTATAGAAAGGTAAACACAGCTATTTGGCTTTGTAAAAATGAACAACCATATTCTGGCCATTTGCATAGATTTGTAAAAATGAACAACCATATTCTGGCCAATTGTATAGATTTGTAAAAATGAACATGAACTAATAAGTTCAGTCAGGTTGAAAATCGCCCCAAAAGGGGCGGGGCCATTTGAAGCACGACTTTAGCCTGATTGGACATTTAGTGGCAGATCAGACGTCTAGATTAGAACACTGATAATGACTGTTGCTGATAGAATTGGTTAGAAAAAAAATCCCTTCCTTTTCCCGTTTGGCAGTGTGTCACCATATCGCCCTAATGAACACACCGCCCCTGCTCTAGAGCCTTCTGTCTTTATTTATGTAAAAGAAAACACAAAACTAAGGCAGCAGGTGACAATTCAAAATATTAAAACATAAAGAATATAAAACTTGAATAAAACTTTAATACATGAACTCACCGTGAACATTATTTCTGCCTGAATCACGTCAGATAGACTTTCATCGGCAATGGTGATTGTCGTTAAAGATGTCATCAAAACCTCAGTGTGGACCTTATTCTTACGTTAGAGTACTCGCGTATGGAGGACTAAAAATGACAGAAGGAAAAATAAATAAATAAATAAAAATAGAAATAAATAAATAAATGCAGAAATATAGTGAAAATAAATACATTTTGGTAACATAAATGGCTATTTCTGTATTTTTACATGTATTTATTTATGCATTTCTATATGTATTTATTTATGTATTTATACATTTATTTATTTATTTCTGTATTTATATATTTATTTATTTATACATTTATTTATTTATTTATATATTTATGTATTTATGTATTTATATATTTATTTATTTATATATTTATTTATTTATACATTTATTTATTTCTGTATTTCCACATTTATTTTTCCCTGCACTTGTATGCTAATTGAGTAGGGGGTGCCAACACCAGTCTGAAGAAGGATTGGTTAGAGCGATGTGATCATATCTACTACTACTGCCTTGATTTCACTGGTACAAAGAAGCCTACTCTGCTGCTTATGTGCAGGTTGAACACCCCTATACAGCATAGTGTATATTAATGATAAACAACTAGTTTTTCAAAACTGGAGGAATATATAACCACCATAAACGATATTTTGAGATGAAATTGTGATAAAATAACTTCTGCCGTGGAGTCCACCCAGGCCATGGATGTATTAAGAGAAGCAGGTTAGCACTAGAACATAATCGTTTTGTTGGCTAGGTGTTTGTGCGGACATTGTGAGGCTATGGCGTCGGCGGTGGACAGCATGTGTTGTCGAGAGGTGGATGCCTACTGGGCACTAGTTGAGGGTTTAGTCCCGGCCACGGACATTACCTGCCTGACGCTCCATCCCGGCTTTGATGCCTGCTGCCTCAACCCGTTCTCGCTGCAGGTAGCATACCTCAACTTCAGACAGGAGTATGGCCCTCTCCAAGCCAACAGACCAGAGTATGTTTAGATGAGAGTAATTTATAACACTATTATATTATTATACACTTCTATTATAGTCGTCAGTTTTCTACACAAATAACAAACTGTATCAAAATAATTAATGTACATACTGTAACTACTTATATATAGCCATATTCTACTGCACTTCATACTATTCCTCCTGCACATACAGTACACTTATTCTTACATTACCGTTTCTGCACTACAATGGTACTGTTACCACACTGCACATATCTGTCTATGTGGTTCATACTGAATATCCATATTTATCCTGTTTTTCTTATAATATATTCTGTTAATACCTTGCATATATCTATATTCTTACTATGTTACATGTACATGTTGTTCATTACTTACACTTAGTTATACATATTTGATTTTTTTTCAATTCTGGTTGGACGCAAACTGCATTTTGTTGCCTTTGTACTTGTACTCTGCACAATGACAATAAAGTCTAATCTAATCTAATCTAATGTGCTTTATTGATGCTGAGGGATTAGCAGATTTTTAAACTCTGATGTGCATACATACCTTCATGGAATAGAATAACTGAAAATGTTACATCAAATAAGTCTATCACTCTTGATCATATTGACTATGTTAACAGGATTATCAATATCAACATTGCACCCCTATCATTCTCTAGGCAATTCCGATACACAGCCTACAGGCAGGTGGTCCGATAGACATATGGGTTTCTGGGCAGGGAGATCAGGAAGGCAATACCAGCTTGTGTTGTGGCCGCAATCAGGAGGCAGTTTCCAGAGGAAGGGAGGAAATCAATAAATATATTTTGTTTTCACAAAATGAACACAATCACAAAGTGTCTTGTTGTATAAAATGTATTCATAATTTCATTGATAGTAACTAGGAGTGTTGGGCAAGTTACTTCCAAAATGCAGTTCATTTTAGATTAATAGTTACTGTCATTTCAGAGTAATTAGTTATATTACAATATTACTGTCTCTGAATTGTAATCCTTTACACTACTTTTGCATTACTTTTAGAAGTTTGACTTGGCAGGTAGCTTGTGAATTTCACCACCAGATCAGTAAAGTCTCATCTTTATCAACTTTAATACATCATAACAAGAGTTATCTCAAGACACTCAAGTCACAAATAGAGTAGGTCTAGACCACACTATAATTTACAGGGACCCAACAATTCTAGTAATTCCCCCAAGAGCAAACATTCAGTGTGACAGTGGCGAGGAAAAACCTCCCTCAGGAAGAAACCTGGGACAGACCCAGGCTCTTGGTAGGCGGTGTCTGACGGTGTTGGTTGGGGGTGTGATGAAAAGTGGCAATAATAGTCACAATAAAGATAATTGAACTACGACTATAAATAGTAGTTGCAGTAGTTCATGGCGTAGCAGGGCGTTACAGGATGTAGCAGGGAACTGCACGGCGTAGCAGGGTGTAGCAGGACCACGGCGACAGCTGCAGCCATGATTTAAGGGCCACCCAAGTCCAAGGAAAACTGCTAGGCAAAAAAATAAAATAAATAAATTAAAAAAAGAGAGTGGTCACAACACATGCACAACCTAATACAGTCCAGTATGAAATGTCTTCTTCCTACCATTAGAAGTAATTTGTAAATGTTTATGTGTCATATACAGCTAATGATAGATACGAGCGAGTCTAATGTAATCAAGCGGTGTCTTGGTTCTTGGCAAGTTTGAGTTATTAACCAAGCCTTGTTTCTGGTGCATCTTAGAGGATTGTGTTCACGGCAATTCACACATTATCGATGGGGAAGTACAGTACATCACATACAAATACACGTCATGTTATTTTGGTAGTTATGTTAAGTTAAATGTTAGAGAAGTGAATGTTGCTACGTGGTAGCTAGGCTAGGCTGTCACAAGGAGACCGCGCACCAGGCTACCGAACGAGACCGTAAGGACCGTAACCGAGGGTAGCCTACTGCACGAGTCTATATTCAAACAGGTGTCTAGGTTCTCGGCAAGTTTGAGATATCAACCGATAGCAGAAGCCTTTATTTCTCGTGCATCTTAGATGATTGTGTACATACAAATTAATAGATTACATTATTGATGGATATCACATACAAATGCACGTCATGTTATCTTAGGAGTTATGTTAAGTTAAATGTTTGTTACGTGATAGGTAGGCTGTCACCAGGAGACTGTGCACCAGACTACTGAACAAGACCGTAACCGTGCCTAATGCATGAATCATGTAATCAAACGGGTGTCTAGGTTCTCGGCAAGTTTTAGTTATCAACCGATAGCAGAAGCCTTTATGTCTCGTGCATTTTAGAATTGTGTTCATGGAAATTCATATGCTACATTACCAAGGGGAAAGTATTAGGCCTATATCACAGACAAATACACGTAATGTTATCTTGATAGTTATGTAAAGTTAAACGCGATCACCCCCACCCCGCCGCCGAGGGCACGCGAACCGGTGACCGAATCTATTAACTCGGTAGGGCAACCAACGACCGTCCGGTTGAACCGACTCCCGTAAAAGAGTCGGTTGTCCCATCACTACTCATAGCTAGCTTAATAAAATGCGGGGAAAATGGGGGTGTTTGGGCTAGCTAGCTGCCTGCCAACAGCTCATAGCTAGCTAATAAAATGCGGGGAAAACGGGGGTGTTTGTGCTAGCTAGCTGCCTGCCAAAAGCTCATAGCTATCTTAATAAATGTGGGGGTAACGGGGGTGTTTGGGCTAGCTAGCTGCCAACAGCTCATAGCTAGCTTAATGAAAACTGCATTGATGTCAAGGCAGACAATTACGAAAACCTGTTCTAAAGCTCATTCTCTCCCTCTCTCTGTATACTGAAGCCCTGATGTTAGGATTTTGCAATCAGCGCATTTTTAATCCAGATGAGGGAATGATTTCAGACGCAATTTTAGCTACTCCTGTCATCAAATCATCAGCTACCAAATGTTTGCTAATGCAATAGCCAAGTTAACATGTATACTAGTTAGATGGTGGATTGCCCAATACATACACGCTCAAATCACTTCTTTATTCTGAAATTATTAGGTTAAAACATTACAAAATCAGACAAATTAAGAGTTACAAGAATTAAAAGTAAGACTTACTCTGCTAAGAGCTCTTTTTCGGTGCAGGAATTTCTGCAAGTGCAAGCTAGCACTTGGTCCTCCCGCGCGCCAGATTCAGGTGAAAGCTTTGATGGTGGTGGACTTGATTCCATCGAGTGCACCGAGGGAACAGCATCGGTAATCAGCCTCACATTGTCCTTACTCCAAAATCCCATCCAAGACTCCAACAAATCTCCAGGTCTATAACTCTCCGGAGTGAAATGAGCACCACAAACGACCGAGTGTGTGGTGACAGACGCGGCAGTGAAGTCTGCTCACTTCAACTGCACAAAACGCACCCAAAAACGAAAAACCTTACTTTTCCTACAAGGAAAATGATGTACACGATTTCCTGACAGACTGGACTTTGTGCAACCAGCACAAACACAATAAATTACTATTAATTCAGTTATGAATTGAACCTGCACATTGCTCTTTAAGCACCGCCCGACTCATTACACCGTATTACACACTAGCTGCAGCATTCATAGGTAGCCTGCGTCCAGAGATGGATAGATGGATCGTTTGCTTCTGTCTGGTTAGCGACACGGCCCCCAGCTAACCAATCCTTCTTCAGACTGATGTTGGCACCCCCCACTCAATTAGCATACAGGCGCAGGGAAAAATAAATGTGGAAATGTGGAAATACAGAAATAAATAAATGTAGAAATGTGGAAATACAGAAATAAATAAATGTATAAATAAATAAATGTATAAATAAATAAATATATAAATAAATATATAAATAAATAAATAAATAAATATATAAATAAATGTATAATACATAAATAAATACATATAGAAATGCATAAATAAATAAATAAATACATGTAAAAATACAGAAATAGCCATTTATGTTACCAAAATGTATTTTTTTTCACTATATTTCTGCATTTATTTATTTATCTCTACTTTTATTTATTTATTTTTCCTTATGTCATTTTTAGTCCTCCATACTCGAGTAGTCTATAATAATTTAATGTGAATACTGGAATATGAAAATTTCTTAAAATGTCAATCCCTAATATGTACCTACCATTTCTGGTTTGAGTCCCACCAAATGACATTAGAAAGAACGCATGTACCGCATTGGCTTCACTTTTCAGACCCGGAGGTTGCCACTTGGTTAATTTGGCACTAGCAGATTAGACATCTTTATTGTCCACTCAGTGGAAATTTTCATTTGGCCTTACAGACATGCATACACTTAATACTTAAGACTTCCTCTGCCATGTGTTAGAATGCATGAGATAAAACAATCAATTAATAAAAGAAATAAGTGGGCCAAACGGCTGAGATAAAAGTATGAAAATAATAACAATTAGAACTTAATTAGTCTTAAATAGACATTGTAAAAATAAGCGGCAGTAACTAAGTAAGAGATAATGTAGAGCGAGCATCTGTTTGCATGCTCTGTGACCTCACCCTTCATATTAGTTGTTTAACAAGGAGTGAACCAGGGACCATGGAAATAAATGGGACAAGCAGTCCAGCATGAATCACCATGTAAAGCTATGGGATTGCCACTCCCTCACCTGCCACATTAAGACCTTGCCCCCTGCTATAAAGAGCTGGGCTGCCCTCCCATCTTACCTCAGAGTTTCTGTGGATCAGCAAATGGCTATGGCAAACGAGTGGCTGCTGTGGCTGACCCTGTCTGCCATCGCAGCTGCTTGGCACAGCGGTACATATATTCATTTCCATTAGGCAGCCAGAAAAATATAACAAATGGGACTGTTAACTTTTAACATGTTTACTCATGTGCTACAGCCTTATTGTGTTCAATGTAGTTTGAGATTTAATTATTGATTACTTGACAAATAACAGAGGCAAAGTCTGCTGTGAACACCTTCTCCTCCCAGATTCTGGAAAAATTAACAGGTGAGTTTGTTGGTTAATAACTGTAAACTGTTTTCTTATGTGTGACAATTTATTAATGTAGGTAAATACCTGGGTAAAACATGGCTGCTGTTGTAGTGTTATGTCTGATCTGTTTTTTTGTAGGTGTGAGTCTCATCCACAATGGCCAGGTTTGCAGTACGTGGGGTAACTTCCACTTCAAGACCTTTGAAGGAAATGTTTTCCAGTTGCACTCGACTTGCAACTACGTCCTGACCTCTTCATGCAGGAGCAGTTACAAGGACTTCAACATCCAGATAAGAAGACAGGAGGCTGGCAACCATCACACCATCAAAAACATAATTATGAAGCTGGAGGGTTCAGAGCTGTGTCCGGGTTCTCGGCAGTAAGTCGGACTCGTTTCAGGTGAGGGTTGGCCTCCGCCAGGGCTGCGCTTTGTCACCAATCCTGTTTGTAATATTTATGGACAGGATATCGAGGCGTAGTCGGGGTGGGGAGGGGTTGCAGTTCGATGGGCTGGGGATCTCATCGCTGCTTTTTGCAGATGATGTGGTCCTGATGGCATCATCGGCCTGCGACCTTCAGCACTCACTGGATCGGTTCGCAGCCGAGTGTGAAGCGGTTGGGATGAGGATCAGCACCTCTAAATCGGAGGCCATGGTTCTCAGCAGGAAACCGATGGAATGCCTTCTCCAGGTAGGGAATGAGTCCTTACCCCAAGTGAAGGAGTTCAAGTACCTTGGGGTTTTGTTCACGAGTGAGGGGACAATGGAGCGGGAGATTGGTCGGAGAATCGGCGCAGCGGGTGCGGTATTACATTCCATCTATTGCGCCGTTGTGACGAAAAGAGAGCTGAGCCAGAAGGCAAAGCTCTCGATCTACCGGTCAGTTTTCGTTCCTACCCTCACCTATGGTCATGAAGGCTGGGTCATGACCGAAAGAACGAGATCCAGGGTACAAGCGGCCGAAATGGGTTTCCTCAGGAGGGTGGCTGGCATCTCCCTTAGAGATAGGGTGAGAAGCTCAGTCATTCGTGAGGAGCTCAGAGTAGAGCCGCTGCTCCTTTGCGTCGAAAGGAGCCAGTTGAGGTGGTTCGGGCATCTGGTAAGGATGCCCCCTGGGTGCCTCCCTAGGGAGGTGTTCCAGGCACGTCCAGCTGGGAGGAGGCCTCGGGGAAGACCCAGGACTAGGTGGAGGGATTATATCTCCAACCTGGCCTGGGAACGCCTCGGGATCCCCCAGTCGGAGCTGGTTAATGTTGCTCGGGAAAGGGAAGTTTGGGGTCCCCTGCTGGAGCTGCTCCCCCCGCGACCCGACACCGGATAAGCGGACGAAGATGGATGGATGGATGGAGGGTTCAGTAGTGGAGCTCTCAGAAGGCTCAGTGGTTATCGATGGAAAACCGTAAGTTTTTGCTAAAAACCCTAACCCTTTCCACTCTGCCAGCACAAAGTAGAGATTCTTACTTGACGGTACATATGGGTCATATTTAATATTATAAAACGTGTAGCTCAAATCAAGCAATCTGATTGGTTCATAGCCATGATATAATAACCATATACAACACCTATGATTCAAATGAATTTGCATAATAAGTATCATAAAAAAAATAAAAACAAACAGACGTACTGATAGCTGGTGCCACGGAGGGAAGCCGTTCATCTGCACACACTGCCATGAGAGAGAGCTGGTTAAAATTCAGCAAAGTATCCCTGTAAGTGTACGCTATATTTAGAATATTTTCACTGTTTAAGCTTGCTGTCGGACAGCCCTTTCCGACAGGAAACTGAAGCCATTGTCTATGCTTTCTTCAAAGCCACCAGACTCCATTGACAAAAACAGTAATTTTACCTATCAGAAAATGGGCGTTGCTTTTTCTACCGTTGCCTTGATCAGTTAGTTGCTGGTCTACTCCTGTCTTGATTGGTTAGTTTGTTTGTGTTATTGTGTGCCTTTCTTTAGCGTTAAGCTACCTGTGCTGCGTTCCATAGCAACCGCCTCAGTATGTGCAGGCAGCCAGCCCAAAAGGGCCTATTTTATTGTGAACATTATTATTTATTAATCTAAATTTGAATGTGACTTAACATTTTATATTGTCATACTTGATGACCGTTTTATATTGCTCACTTCAGTCCATATGTTGTGATATATCACAGCTAAGGGGACTGTCGTCCCTCCATTTTGCTTTGGGCCGAACAATGCCCCTTAGGTGTGATATAATCACAACATACCACCATAAATGATGCTCTATGTAACCTGACAGGAACCTGGATTGATAGTCAGAACCTAAAGACATCAGGCCCAGAAGTAAAATTCTAAATATTGGCATCCACTGCCACCCTTTGCTTTTACACCTTCTCACATGGTTAGATACCACTGACAGCTCTATTCACAATGTGCCTTTGGCTGTAGGAAAAAAAGTAAAATAATGGCCAAAATAATGTGACTTCTTTTTGTTTTTCCAGAGCCAACCTACCATTCAGTCAAGCAGGAGTGCTCATTGAGAAAACTCCCACCTACATCAAAATCAAAGCAAAGCTGGGTTTAGTTGCTATCTGGAATGAGAAGGACACTTTTATGGTAGGATTGTAGCTACATAGTAAAGCCTGTTATGACCATTATTGTTAAAATTACTGTCAAAGTATTTTAGTTGAATAGAAGTATAACAGTGTTATATTCATGCTTTATGATGTAACAAGTGCAAACATTTTTTGGTGGGTTTGACCACAAAATAACTGACCGAGGATATGATTTAAGGCATATACATATATGTATACTTTGAATTTCCAAAATGAGTTTTGTGATCAGAATTACCATTTGGAAACAGTGGAAACTGTGGTAAACTTGGCGATTGTAGTCTAAGGCTGTGCTGCAGAGTGTGTGCTTATATCAATGGCTTTGTCCTCCCAGGTGGAACTAGACCTTAAGTACAAGAACTAAACCTGCGTTCTTTGTGGAGACTTCAATGGGGTCCAGCTCTATGATGAGTTCTACAGCCATGGTACACTTTGACCCACTTTAACAATTCTGTCAATGTAGGCATGGGCACAGAACTAAAATGTTTCTTTATTATCATCCACACAGGTGTAAAAATATCCCCCATGGATTTTGCTAACTTCTGGAAAATGGATGGTCCAACTGAAAGCTGCTCTGACTACACGCTGGAATCAACACAAAGCTGTAACAACATGGTAAGGCTTAACCAAGAAACCAAAATGGAAAAAAAGTTCTACCAATGCTCAAACTCCAACCAGTGCAAATACAAGAAGTGATACCCAGCATGGGAGCAACAACAGTTATAATCCCTCAGCATACTAGTGGCAACTGGCTGATAGGTTCCGCTATCCATCCGTACCATGGAGGCCATTCCCAACTTTAAAACCTTCCTAAAAACACAGCTATTCCAAAAGGCCTACCCCACATGACTCCACTCTCCATCAAAATCATGGATAGATTGCTCTCTTTTAATTTTCTATCTCAATCTTCTAAATATGTTTGTTTTAATGTAATTATATTTGCCTTTTTAACTGTATTTTTGCTTGTTTTAACTGTAAGGTGTCCTTGAGTGCTATGAAAGGCGCCATAAATAAAATGTATTATTATTATTATTATTATTATTAACAGAAGCAGGAGTATAGAGCATACAGGAGTGGATAGTATATGTGTGGCCTTTGTTACAAATTTGACAGACTTGATACAGAAATGTTGCATCTTCTTGGCTTTGCATGCCTAATAACTTGCTCTCTTCCTGTCTTTTCCTCTGGTTCCATTCCTGTCTGTCTGTCTGTCTGTCTGTCTGTCTGTCTGTCTGTCTGTCTGTCTGTCTGTCCTGTAGAAACCTCTGTGTGAGCAGATCCTTACAGGGCCATCCTTCAACAGCTGTCACAGTCTGCTGGACATTGCCTCCTTTACTTCTGCCTGTGTTGCAGACCTCTGCAACTGTGACAATGGCATGAATGAACACGTTGACCCCTTCTGCCTGTGCAACACTGTGTCGGAGTTCTCCAGACAGCGTGGACATGCGGGTGGCAAACCCCAAAACTGGAGAACCAAAGAGATCTGCTGTGAGTACACTCATTAGACACTGCTAATGTAATAGTCCATGGGAAGGAGAGGTTGTCTACCCTGTCTGACTCTGGGCTTTTGCCCAAACAAAATGTCTCAGGCACATGGGTTTACTGACTCAAAACATCCAAAGACCAAAAATCAAATGAAGATATACAAATCCAAGGAGAGGGCAAATTAGTGAAAAATGCTACAACTGAGCTATGTACATTTTGTGAACTAAAAGTCCTCCATACAACGATATCCGTTGTTTATTCCTACCCTCCAACACATAAGTCATAATTGCTGCTTGAACAAAAGACTTTGTCTCACATTCACTTACACAGACCAGTCCCTCATTAAGTAAACAGTGAGGTCAGAGTGAATGAGCTGATTAATATATTGGAGGTATCCAATTTATAACCAGAGGTGGGTAGTAACGAGTTACATTTACTCCGTTACATTTACTTGAGTAAGTTTTTGAAAAAATTATACTTCTAGGAGTAGTTTTAAATCACTATACTTTTTACTTTTACTTGAGTAGATTTGTGAAGAAGAAACTGTACTCTTACTCCGCTACATTAGGCTACAACGAGCTAGTTACTTTTCTTTTTACCTCTTTGGTATTCTACGCGTCATTGTATTATCCCCCCGCGTATGCCTCATTTTAATGTTTTATTTTGACCATTGACATATATATAATGGACCAATAGACCCCGTTGCTCTGGACGGAGACCAGTGAAGGCTATTAGAAGCACTTTTCCGGTGATCTCTTGCGTTACTGCGCAGCCTCCAACTGAGAGAGACAACGTAAATGTGACGTGAGCAACGTGTCTGAAAGTTGTAAGTCTTCTGGTAGCTGTGCCAAGAGAAATCTCAATCATTCCCAATCTTACAGATGGAGAGCGTAGGTATATGTAAGGAGATAACATAAGCACAGGCTAATTATTGCTAACTAACATGCTAGTTAACATTAGCAATTAAACCTAACAGCTAATGTAAGTCGAAACTGCCTGCGAGCTTCTCCTGTACTATACGGTAATTCCTCTACTGTGCGACAGTAAGTCACTTGGTTATGACACAATCGTTAGCCTCATCTGCTACGGAGCCATAACGTGAGGTACAAGGTAATGGAGCCTTTTATAGGTTGTTGTGTTTCTTTAGAACTAAACAATGGACAAATAGAGTCTTTAAACGCTTCAGATGTAAAGTTATTCGCAGTCAAGTGACGTAAAAAAAAAATGGCGGTCAGTGGAATGCTAACAGGAGGTGATACCTTTGTAGCAACAAAATGGCGCCATCGGAGGTTCGAGTTCTGAAGCGAAGCTTACCCCCTTGATTTTGACAGAGAGAGAGAGACTTCCACTAAAGGCTCTACCACGTGACTGTGTTTCACCAATCAAACGTAGTTGTGCAGTCTTGTCACGTGACCATACTCAATCTCAGCGGCGGGACAGGTTAGCTTTACACCCGCAGCAAAACAAAAATGACAATGCCAGAATCAACTGTCGGCAGAGGCCAGATCAACATATCCTGGATTTATTATTTATTACCCGGCTTCACCTAACTTAACAACCTCGGTCCCGCAAGCTGTGTCACGACGGTGGTTAACAACTAGTTCAATTAACCATCAGGGTTTCCCAATCTAGCGGCGCGTGTTCACATAAAAGAGGCGATGTTTGCACAACATGACCAATAGCCACATATTTTACATAAGAAGAGCAAATTATAATTCTACATAAATATGAAGAACACAGATACGGTTTTACAGGCAAAACGCAATACAGTCTCTGCTTCCTAAAACAAGTGGACAGCTGGCAAAAAAAAAAAAAAGCTGACGCTGTAGATGCGTACATCACAACGCTTATCAATGTCACTTATCCCCTTCAGTCAGGCACAAGATCTGACCATAATTACACTTGTACTTTCCATAAACTGCCGTTGCTTTAGCCTATTATTTCAGTTGCAACCCTGGCAGTGGAAGCGATCGTGAGAGCAAATAAAAAATTTAAAAAACATAATTCAAACCGCTGTGCACATTACACACGGCTCAAGAAGCCGAGAAATAGCCGATATAATATAATAATATAAATATACCGATCAGGGAATGTTAACGGGGTTGTCGGTCTCTAAATATTTTTTGTATGAGCGCACCCCTCTCTCTCTCTCTCTCTCTCTCTCTCTCTCCGCGCACCGAGCTCCGCCTGATCTTCTAAGAACGGTGATCGCCGTTATCAATCGAGTATTGATTGGTCAGTAGGCGGAGCTTTTAAACCGGTTGATCTCTGATCTCCAATTTAACCTGCTCCCGACCATGTTAGGCGTCCAGCATAAGTTACCACGGCGATTGAACCCGGTAACAAGTGATCCACTTTCGTGATACAGAAAACCCTGGTGAACCTGAAGTTACCTCATTAATGCCAAATCTTGCTTCGTAGTACAGGCCTCTGGCCTCATAATGAAAGCATGTTTACCTTAGTAAAAGTGCCAAACAGCAGCTACATTACCTTGTTCTAGTTCTGCCTGCAGAACCTGGTAAAAAAAGTATAAAGGTTTGGAAATTTGTGTTACTTATTTTTGCTTATTTATTTTTTTTATGTATTATTATTATTATTTTATTGATTTTATTTTTTAAGTACTTGAATTTACCTGGATTATTTTAATTTAGGCTATTTTGTAATTAATTAATTAATTTTAATTTATTTAATTGATTGGATTAACTATAATTTGCCTAAAGATGATTATTTTGTCTGATTGAATGCTTGTGTTAAAAAATAAATCAGAAGTTACTCAACAGTTACTCAGTACTTGAGTAGTTTTTTCACCAAGTACTTTTTTACTCTTACTCAAGTAATTATTTGGATGACTACTTTTTACTTTTACTTGAGTCATATTATTCTGAAGTAACAGTACTTTTACTTGAGTAAAATTTTTGGCTACTCTACCCACCTTTGTTTATAACATGCGGTCAACCCCACCCCTTCTCAAAGCTTAGGAGTTCTGGGAGGATACTTTTGAAGTGTAGGTAGGCCATTGAGGGGCTGGAACCAAGCTACGATAAGGTAGTTTGTGTGAACAAATGTTCAGAATAAATAAGTAGTAAAATAAGGTAAAATAAGTCAAGTGCTGAAAAAACAATTGATGTAATCACAGGGAAGTCATGTCCCGACAAAATGGAGTACAAGGAGTGTGGGAGTCCCTGTGCTGATACCTGCCCCAACCCAGAGGCCAGCCACACCTGCTTCTGCCCTGCAGGTACAGCACAGTCATGACACACACACACACACACGCGCACACACACACACACACACACACACACACACACACACACACACACACACACACACACCTGTTACAGTGCAGTAATTCTTTGATCACTTTTAGGCACTGTGCTGGATGATTTAAACGGAAAGGGTTGTGTCCGATTAAACGAGTACTCCTGCAGCTACAACAGCAAGATCTATGGACCGGGGGAGTCCTACTCCAGTAACTGCAAAAAATGGTATGATATAGGCTACATTATATCAGTCTGTCTGCATGTAACAGAACACTTCATAGAATTACACATATTTTATACATATGACAGGATGGATATGGTGGACCTATGTACCTTAGTGGGATTATAAGTGATTATAAGTGGAGGTGAGTGAATATTGGTGTGCAAATGAGTTTCTATGTGCCATTCATTGTCTCAATTCTGTATGCATGCAAATGCATCAATTCGGCTGCGAAGGAGAGTACCAACGTTAATCCGCACTGCTCCTGGCGACTGAAGTGGGTGTTTTTGTAAAAAGTCAACTCTATAAATTACCCTGAGTCGAGGCAGAACAGCTGAAGGACATCAGAGTCAAAACCAGAAATTTTTTTCTCCATAAGATATGATCCAGTTTCAGTTTTTCTGTTGGCCTAATAGTCAATTCAGAGAGTATTGAAGACCACATTTACTCACCATTTTTGGGGAACCTTGATTTGCAGCCCAAATTATTATGCGACGATTCAAATGTAGCAGTGTCGTACTGCCACTGATTTTAGTTAAGCACTTCTCCCAGGAGATCATACATAGTGTGAGAACAGCCGTTTAGGGCTCAGTGGGGGAATCACAAGTCAGTGTAGTATCAAAATGATTTTTGAAGCTGTTATTTAAAGGTCCCATGACATGGTGCTCTTTGTAGGCTTTTATATAGACCTTAGTGTTCCCCTAATACTGTATCTGAAGTCTCTTTCCCAGAAATTCAGTCTTGGTGCAGAATTACAGCCACTAGAGCCAGTCCCACAATGAGCTTTCCTTAGTATGTGCCATTTCTGTGTCTGTAGCTATTGAGGAGTAGAGAGGGGGGGGGCAAGGTAGAGGGTGGGGGTGTGGCCTTGACCAACTGCCACTTTGCTCGTTTGAAAGCCATGATGTCTCTCTCTCATGGATGGGCCAAATTCTCTGGGCGGGCAAAGCAGAGAAAGGTGAGGTAACCTTCCAGATCGGCCCATCTGAGCTTTCATTTTCTCAAAGGCAGAGCAGGATACCCAGGGCTCGGTTTACACCTATCGCCATTTCGTGCCACTGGGTGACCATCGGCAGTCTGGAGGAATGCATATTAATGTTAAAAAACCTCATAAAGTGAAATTGTCATGCCATGGGACCTTTAAGGTTAAATAGTTACATAATGTTGCTTCAAGATTAATTTGTGTGTGTGCTGACAGTGTGTGTGCGAGTGGCCAGTGGATGTGTATGGAGCAGAACTGTCCAGGAACCTGCGCTGTGGAGGGAGGAGCCCACATCAACACCTTCGATGAAAAAGTCTACACCTTCCATGGGGACTGCTCCTATGTGCTGGCTAAGGTAATACACATCATCATCTGTGCTTTTATACCACACACACTTCTGTCATGGTAACACATGCCTATACCAGCCATCAACCTGTCAAAGCTATTAATAATAGTAAGTTGTGATTAGTGTTGTAAGGGAAAAAAGGGAGTAGAGGTATGAATGTCATCTCTGTACCATCCCATATAATAAATCAGTCTATTTAAAATTTAAAAGGGGAAATCTAATATGTGACACAAATGTAATCACCTAAGATCAAGGCTTGAAAACTGGTATCACTTTACAACTGATTGGCATGTTTTAATAGCTCGCTAACATTAACAAAAGAATCAACTAAATATAAGTTATAATACAAAATGTGTGTTGAACATAAGAATAAGTTGATATTGTTTTTTTGCGATGACTCATTTTCACTCCTGCCACCTAAAAAGAAGCAAAATTGTTGGATGTTACTGTTTTCAGGTTACATAATGTAGGTATTGTAGGAATTTGGTGTAAACAGCATTACTAACTTCAAAAACTATTTTTGTTACAGTATGCAGGAATATAGTTCATTGAATAAATGTTTAGCTGACAAATCCTCTACATTTGAATCTATCCCATAATAATCCGGGCTGCTCTAATTTCAAATTAAAGATCCCCAAAAATGCAGAGTAAATGTGGTCTTCAATACTCCAACAGCAGAATATTTACTTAACTATATTAGATTAGAAGCCATGCACAACACATGAGCTCTCTGTGTCAATAGATAACCAGTACAGTGTAAAAAAAATACATAGAACACGCTTAAATTTAAAAATAAAAATGGGACTGATACATCCACTGATACATCTACTGGTATTCTTTACCCTATACACTCTTATCTGCAGGTATGTCGTTTCAGTTCAGCAGTAGTTAAATGTTTTTTGTTTGTGTGTTTAGGACTGCAGTGGATCCCAGTTTGTGGTACAAGGAGAACTGGAGTAGTGTGGACTGACTGAGAGCGAGACCTGCCACAAGTCTGTTACCTTGGGTTTGTCTGGAGGGGTTAATGTGAGAATTATACACACACACACACACACACACGCACACGCACACACACACACACACACACACAATGTGTATGTAATTCAGTATTTAAATATTCCAATCTTGGAACTAGATTGCATCCCTCGCAGTAAATATCAGGTCCACTTTTATTTTTATTTTTTTATCA
Organism: Perca fluviatilis; assembly: GCF_010015445.1. Classification (NCBI taxonomy): domain Eukaryota; kingdom Metazoa; phylum Chordata; class Actinopteri; order Perciformes; family Percidae; genus Perca; species Perca fluviatilis. The sequence goes on from NC_053114.1 coordinate 10,440,362, forward strand.
TTGAACACACTCAGATTGTAAAGTTTTAAATAATAACATCTCATCTCCTTTCATATAAAGGTGATCAAAATCCAGTCCAATGGCAAGGTTTTTGTGAATGGCATCTACGCTCAATTACCCTTCTCTGCTGGTGAGAGACACTCCACTGTACACTATTCACCTTAGACTTTCTCTCTGTCTGTCTGTATGAAGAAAAAGACAGCCACATTGTAAGCTACAGAATATTTTTCTATATACTTAAGTTACAGTTAAGCTGAATTAGTGAATGAAGAGTGAATAAACACTTAATTTCTCTTCATCTGAAGCTTCTCAGTTAGTAAAGGTTTCATTGTAAGACCCAAAGATATCTGATCTCTTCCTTTTTTTCTCCTCGTTTAAATAATGTCTAAAATCCTTCCTCATGTACATTTATATAATAAACAATTAGAGCTGGTTTCTATATTCCATAGATTCTGAATTCTGTAAAGTGAAATACTGTAAATAAAATATAAATTACTTTATTAATTAATATTAATTTAATAAATTATATTAAAAAAGAAATCTTTATCACATTGTGGTTGCAGCCACTGCTTTACAATCAAAAGTGTCATTTTTGGACATGGAGCCGCAAAATATATTTGAGCCTTATAATTAGGCTATCAACATTAGTAATAGGTCTCAATGAGCATTATCTAAGAATAGAGGCTTTGCTATATTAATGAATGATTCTTTGATGGATTCACAGTCCGTGAACAGATTTACACGCCTTACTATCTCCTGAGCTGCCAAAAAACTAGCAGCAGTAGTGGAGTTTTGAGATTTGATCCAATTCTTAAGTGCATTTGCACTTAAGCAAAGCACTCTGCTCTGCTTTATGCAGCAGTTCCAAAATCGTTTTCTCTCTCTCCACTCCGGCTTAATAATTTTCAACAAATGCAGTGTGCTTGTTCTGGAAACATCTTTTAACATAACTTTTTTTGGATTTGGAATCCATAGCTATTCTAAGGAAACTCAAAACCGAGGATTAGGCACCGTACCGTAGACATAAGTAGGCTAGAATGCACATTTTATTTTACTGAAATGTTATGAAAAGGAATAATGTAAAAATCACTTTAGGCCTACAACAATGAAAATAAACCTTATTCATTTCCATATAATTTTTTGTCAAAGCCACAGGGAGCAACTGGAGAGAAAACTCACGAGACTCGCTGCCTGACGACCTATCCTAACCTTAAAGTGATGGTTCGCAGTAATTCACCCTAGGGTCCTTTGCACCATGACCTCGAGCCAAACACCCCCCCAGAAGCTTTTTTCACCTGGGTCGAACATTGGGAGAGTTAGCTAGAGTAGCGTTATCAGCTGAATAGCTTAGCGCAGGGGCTAATGGATGTATCTTGTAAGTTACCCCACTAATAATGCGCGAAATGATACCAAACGTCTACAAGTAGTACAAATAGGTTATGCTCTCATAAAACGATGGATTGGAAAGTTTGTAAGTACACCAGAAGTTTATGAACACTTGCCTGCTCTCTTCAGCTCTCTGTTGCTGCTGCTGCTACCTGCAGTTAGACGAGTGCTTAGGGCCGTCTACAAATTAGGCTACTACACCGAAAAGAGTTACAACAAAAATATTTATTAATTCAATGATTAAATAAGGTAATGTCTCCAAACTTACCTCAATTATTACTTGTCTCCTGCTAGTTATACTACAGCACTTACTTACTTAAAAAAAAAAGTTAAATTAATAAATATTTTTGTTGCATCTCTTTTTGGTGTTGTAATTTGTAGACGGCCCTAAGCACTCGTCTTACAGCAGCAACAACAACAGCAGAGAGCAGAAGCCAGCAGGCAAGTGTTATTTACATAAACTTTTGGTGTACTTACAAACTTTCCAATCCATCGTTTTATGAGAGCATAACCTATTTGTACTACTTGTAGACGTTTGGTATCATTTCGGGCATTATTAGTGGGGTAATTTACGAGATACAAACGTGGGTCCGTTAGCCCCTGCGCTAAACTATTCAGCTGATAACGCTACTCTAGCTAACTCTTCCAATGTAAGACCCAGGTGAAAAAAGCTTCTGGGGGGGTGTTTGGCTCGAGGTCATGGTGCAAAGGACCCTAGGGTGAATTACTCCGAACCATCACTTTAACAGTTCAAGGGATTATCATGATCAATGCCTACCTCAACCACCTTGCGAGACTTTTGCAAATCTTGGGTTACCATCTAAACACAACCATGGGACAAAAACCATGAAATGAGCTGTGTGGTTTAATTCCTGACAGCAGTCAGTGAATATCGTTGCCTGTGGCTGTGGCTGTATCAATGACCTTGCTGTTGCACTAGCAACACCTACTGGTCGGCCAGGGAGTAGGAAGAGGGTGTGTAAGTGTGTGTGTTGTATGTTAGACTCTGTTATACTCCCCTGATGAATCCCATTACTGGCTGATGAAAAGGAGTGGCTGGTGTCCTCTTGTGTCTATGTGAGGTCAAAGATCAACATTAGAGTTAACAGAGACAATGACTGCCATGTGCAAAAGAAACATGGAAATGGCACTGAGAGTGATTGGCACTATGTTAGTTATTCCAGGCACTGAAATAAACAGCATGAGCTCAGTAATATCACATTTCATGAGAATCGTTATCCAACTTCTACAGAAGCTGATTCTAATAAACATATATGTTTCCACATAATCCTCGCCAACTACTTGACCATCTTAACTGCAGATCTAGCATTATTTGATTAGCCTCTGGCCTGGATAAGAACACAGCTTGCAGAAAATTAGATATTTCACTTTTAATATGCTTAACTGTGAACTGTTTTCCTATCTGATGAATAGTATTTCATTGTCTCCACCCTTCCACCCTTTTAACAAACTCCCATCCTCAACTTTTCTCGTAACCCCTAGCTGGGTTCTCCGCCTTCAGAGGGTCCTCTTACTACCTGCTGGTGCAAACGTCTGTTGGTGTTCTGTTGGAGGTGCAGCTCCAGCCAGTCATGCAGCTCTACGTCAAAGTGACTAGTGACTACCAGGTCAAGACCTGTGGTATGCCTATAAAAAAAGATCTGTATGTGCCCTCAGACATGAAAGACTAATGAAAGCATCCAACAGAACTCAAACAGTGATGGCGTTATTGATCCCAAATGGTTGTTGCAAAATATGTTGGGTATAGGCATATCATGTATGCTTGTTAAATTGTAAAAGAAAGTCAGTATTACAACAAAAACACGTAAATATGCATCAAAAGTAAGTGTGAAAAAGCTAGTAAGGATTGTGACATAAATACAAGTTATCCAATGATGTAGTACTGGTTGCCTTGATATCTTATTTTGTATTTCTTTGCTTCATGAAGCCAGAAGTGCTTAGTAAATATTTGAAGCAGTAATGTCAAGCTACCCTAAACCAACAGGAGTGTGTAATATGTATTCCTATTTTCAAGGTTTGATCAATTTTCAAACCATATAGAGAAGTTACTTCTTTGGAGGTGCTGCCATTTTGATAAAATTTAAACAAACTGTAGAACGTTTTGATTATTTTTATTGATCTTAAATATGTCATTGATGGACTTCATGATTGGCTGTAATTAATAAAAGAACAGCATGTAAGTGAAATTTGCAAATCCCAAGTGCATAGAGCAGATTTCTCTCAAATTTAGGCAATATTTGCTAGTGGCACAATGTGGATCACTTTCCCCATATTGAATATTAATGTTTTGGAATGTGGCAATATTGATTAATATTCAATTATCAGCAGGGCCACACGAAATCTGCGGACACAAAATTTTCTGCTGATTTTAAACAAATTTAAAAATAAAAGCTCAGAATGTTAATACATCTCCACTCTAAGCAGAAAAACTATCTAATTCCGTAGTTTTTCATTCTGGATCACCGCTGAAAACTGATAAACAAAAATCAGCAGATTCCATTTGGGTCTGCTTATCACCCTGTTTTGGTATGAAAGAAGAAGAAAGCTATAGAAAGACAAAAAGATGATGAAGCCATGGTGACAAGTTTTGATTCTTCTGCCCTGTGGGGAAAGAGTACCCACAGAATCAATCCAATGTGCTGCTTATGTGTTGGCATTATTATACTTGTCTGCCTGCAAGTCTGTGTGGGAACTTCAATGGTAACCAAGCTGATGACTTTCTAAAGCTCAGTGGCGTTCCAGATGCCACAGCACCTGGTTTTGTCAACAGCTGGAAGACACATGCTGGTTGCCCTGATGTTAAGAGCAACTTTGAGAACCCCTGCAGTCTTAGTCTGGATAATGGTAGGTATCATTTTAATTCTCTGTAATCCCTGTGGGTTCTTCAGAATAATTAATGTTGGTCTGTGTTTGTCAATAATAGAGAAGTATGCCCATCACTGGTGCTCCATGCTGAGTGACCCTCAGGGAGTGTTTGCCTCCTGTCACTCAGAGATCAGCCCTGACAAAGAGGTAAGACTCATAGCTACAGATTTGACATATTTCTGTGGACTGTACCTGGACCACTCTTAGGACCTGTGACATTACCTCACACTGCACCGCTTTTTTATTTTGTCTCCTCACAGAACTGCATGTATGATAGCTGTAACTGTGAGAAAAGTGAGGACTGTATGTGTGCAGCAGTCTCCTCCTATGTCCATGCATGTGCAGCTGCAGGAATCCAGCTCACCGGCTGGAGGGCGACCATCTGTGGTGAGTAATGACTTCTTGTGAAACAGAGCCAAATCAAACCTTTGGTATTTTATTTGTATGGAAGCAATGTGAGACCATGATACAGTTGTTTTTACCTTGTAGAAACATCTTGCTGTGCTTTGAAACTTGTGCTTTAGAAGGTTTATACTGTGTTCAGTAGCCTGCTTTGAGTAATAATAATAATAATAATAATACATTTAATTTATGTAGCACTTTTCATAGTACTCAAATACACTTTACAGTAAACACAGCAAAATAAAAACATTTTAAAAAAGTGAAGCAATAAAACCAACACAAAATCAATCATATTAAAACCAAATGAAACAATACGACCAGCAACTAACAGTAGATGAAATGTAATATAGTGTAACATCCCTTTGGAGTCTTCTGACATATAAGCTCAAGTTTGATTATAAATAAAGCAATAAGACTATCTGCAGTGTTCTATTCCAGCTTTGGCAGCACAACCAGTTTACAATGTTCAAATGTTGAAACACTATGATAAAAATATCTCTACCAAACAGGAGTTGAACCATTAACCAGAGCATTATGTAAGAGTTCATCTAAACACTGTGCTATGGAGGACACCGTTATTAGTATAGATGGGGAGACAGAGAAAAGAGAGGGTTGAAAAGCTCCACAGATAAAAGACAATCCTGGCATAGGCAGAGAGATCGCAACACTGCAAGAATGCTATTACTCTGAGAGTCCACTGGGGAGTGGTATGTTTCCATGGGACCATGTTAATGATCCCTTATCATGGTCCCATGGCAACATACCGCTCCCCAGTGGACTGTTTAAGTCAGGCTTGAACTAGCAAAAATGCTAATGTTTCTACTTTAAGCTACCATTGTACCATTTGAACCCCCACTGTGTGTGACATGTAGTTGGGACCATTGTCCATTTGTCTACAGAGGACACTACACTCCATGAAGACAGTAAGACAATAAAGTATGAGTTGAGACAAGCCCAGCAGTAGAAAGTCTCTCAAAGGTTCTCTTTTAGCTGACATTTCTTTTCAAACAATGTTTTTATTGCCCTGTCACTAGCATATAGGGCACAAGATGGCAGCCAACCAAAAGCAATAGAGTTCTAACACTCTGGGGCCCCTAACTAAAACCGGTAGCTGCCTGAAGAGTAAGAAAAACAAATTCAACAACCTGAAACACTACAGCAAAATAACATCTGCTGTAAAATTGTAGCACAATAACACTGGTATGGTCCTTTAAACATATTCATGTGGCAGGATTGTGCAACAGTCTCACAGTTCTTGACTGATTCTGTGCTCTGACTTCCTCAGAGAAATATGCTAGCTCATGCCCCAGCAGCACGGTCTACTCCTACAACGTCACGTCCAGCAGTCGCACCTGCCGCTGCATCAGCACCACAGACCCCAGCTGTCACTTCTCTTTCCCGCCAATCAATGATTGTATCTGTGCAGAGGGAACCTATCTGGATGACACTGGGAAGTGTGTCCCGTCTCAGGCTTGTCCTTGTTATCCCTAAGGCTCAGTGGTGCCTCCTGGACAGGTCGTCAACAAGGATGGGGTCATGTGGTAGGAAAATGTTTTTATTGTGTTATTGCAGTGATGTATATGGAATTTGGTAAGTTCAAATGTTACACCTCATATCTTATTTTTAAAGCCCCAATCCATAATGTTGTAATGAAGTAGGCTTATATTAATATAAAGAAAATGAAGAGTTTGACTCATACATGAAAAGGCATTTTGTGTGTTTCTAAACCAATCATAATTACAATTATTGACTCGTTGTAGTCCCTCAGTGCGTTTCCATGCAGTTTAAAAACCCAATTATATTTGAGTTAAAGAAATACCCTGGTTTCTCAAAAGCCATGTGAACACCTTACCCAGCCAAAATATGAGTTTCCATAACCCGGTTAAAAGACCTAGCTCCTTTAGTAACTGGGGTATGTGTGTGTGTATTAAGTGTCTAAATCCACTGAGGACTTTGTCATGGCAAGTACTATCAAGAAGACCCATTTCTGGATGGACAAAGAGACATTACATTTTGGGTGAGGCTATTTGCACCCCTGGTACAATTAGCAGTGTATGCTATTCGTACCCTGGTACAATTAGAAGTGCTATTCGTACCCTGGTACAATTAGAAGTGCTATTCGTACCCTGGTGCAATTAGAAATGAATGCTATTCGTACCCTGGTGAAATTAGAAATGAATGCTATTCGTACCCTGGTGAAATTAGAAATTAATGCTATTCGTACCCCACCGGTGCACACAGCAATGTGTTCTATTAATACCCCATCTGGTACAAATATCAATGTATGCTATTTGCACCCCTGTGCATTTACAGTACCTTGACATATATTTACACACAGTTATCCATACTACTCATGTATTACACCTTTTTGGAATATTATCGCCCTGACATTCTTACCCTAACCATAACCAATCCCACTTATCTTGCCTAAACCTAACCAACCCAACCAGAGCAGGCATATTCATGAGTCTTCCCCTACCACCCTGCAAAAAAATGTTTGCGTTCCCCACTAACACAGAACGTTTAGGGAACGTTGGGGATCGTTAGTTTTTGGTTTTCTAAAGGTTAGTTCAAACCAAACCAAAAACTAATCTGACTTTCGCAATTGCATGCAAATTATCTAATCCAAAATGAAAAAAAACAAGATCACCTCAATGGGGAATCAAACTCCAGACTCCCAGATCAAAGCTCAGTGGTCTAACCACTCACCTAACAGCTCTTGCAGAATGCTGTACAACTATTTACCACTTGGTGTCTTCAAGCTGCGGTTGCTAGGTAACCATACTGTATACAAAAAATAGGTACTAACCTATATTTACTGACTGATTCAAACATCGATTACTTATGCCTCACAGAGACTTGGTTAACCCCAACAACCCCTTTATCTGTTTTTTAAAATCCCAGGGTATAATGTGTACAGACGGGACAGAAGGAAAGGGAAAGGGGGTGGAGTCCTGATATATGTGAAAAACAGCATTCAAAGTCAGCAAATAGTCTTTCCGGAAAATAACTTGGAATGCGTGGGGGTAAAACTTACACTATCTCCCCAAATGAATTTTACTGTCTTTGCAGTCTACCGCCCCCCTACTGCCACAAATGAATTTTATGATTGTCTAAATGTCATACTTAAACAACATGGAAAAATGGAAGTTATTCTTATGGGTGATTTTAACTTAAACTGGCAAGACAAAACACGTAGGAAAAAGCTTAAAGATATTGCCAAAACTTGTCAGATGAAGCAGATGATCCATAAACCCACAAGAATAACAAAGTCTTCCCAAACGCTTTTAGATTTAATTTTTACAAATAAACCAGATCGAATTAGAAAGATTTATAACCTCATTACTGGGTTATCAGATCATAATCTTACTCTGCCATCCAGAAAATTGTCAAAAACTCGCTTTAAAAATCAGAACTCAATGAAGGGGAAATCCATGCCTTTTATCGCTCCAAAGGACATGGCCTTCATTGAAAATGAAATAAAGCAAGTAAATTGGCATACCACCATTGGTAGCATGCCCTGTGAGCCAGCCTGTGCTGATTTAATGTCAACTATTAAAGACATTATATTAAAATACACCAATAAAAGGGGCAAGAAAACAAATAAAAAATATAATCTACCCTGGTTCAACACAAAACTCTGGGAATTAATGAAAAAAAGTGATGCTTCTTTGAAAAAGTTTTTAAAATCAAAATTAAATACTGATCATCTGATTTTTAAAAGTTTAAGAAATAATGTCACACAACAACTTAGAAAGGCTAGAGCAAATTTCTTCCTTAATGTTATTAATGAGGCAACAGGAAACCCAAAAACGTTATGGAAGAGCATTGACAAGATACTTGGACGGGAAAAATCAGCAAATAAACATTTAAAACTCATGGTGGATGGCTGTATCCAGGATGATGACCAGATTATTGGGGAATGTTTTAATGAGTATTTCATAAATTCAGTACAAAAATTGAGTCTAAGTTTTCCAAAAACTCAACTCACACAAGCTTTTACCTATGATGATTCTGCTTTCAAGTTTTCCCTTATTAACACAGAGAAAGTGGAAAATGTAATCTCACTTTTATCTAATAGCAAAGCTAAAGATGTATATGGTTGTGATACTGCTTTTTTAAAACAACACAAGACATCTATTATGATACCTATCATGATTATAAATAAGTCTTTTAATGAAAATGTCTTTCCTAGTGTGCTCAAGCCTGCCATTGTCACCCCTGTGCATAAATCTGGAGATACTCAAGTGGTCTCTAATTATCGACCCATCAGTATTCTCCCAGCTGCATCAAAGGTTATTGAAAAATGGTGGGAGCAGTCGTCTTAGATTTACGCAAAGCCTTTGATACAGTTATCCATGAGGTACTGATACACAAACTGGCCAAATATGATATCTCCATAAATGTCCAAAATTGGATAAAATCATACTTGATAAATCGAAAACAATGTGTGCAAGTAAATGGAACATTGTCTACATTTCTTGCATCCACTGTGGGAGTTTATATATTAATGACCTGCCTTCGGTTTGCAAGGGCATAAATATTGTTATGTATGCTGATGACACCGTTTTATATACCCATGGGAGAAGTGCAACAGACATAGCAAAGAAATTATCAAGCGTCATGAGCAAGGTTAGTGACTGGTTACATAATTCGTGTCTCACATTAAATGTTGAAAAAACTGTAACCATGTTCTTCACAAATCGATCTAAACTTAAAACTTATCCTGAAATTTTAGTAAACGGCCAATATATAAAACACGTGGAGAGATTTAAATATCTAGGGGTAACTCTAGATTCAACACTTAGTTTTAAAGGTCATGTTAAAAATTTGTGCAACAAACTGAAATTCAATTTAGTAAATTTTAGATACATAAGAAACTCTCTCACCACTGAAGCATCTAGTACATACTTAAATGCAATAATCATTCCCCACTTTTTATACTGCATTACATCCTGGTCTCAGGCATGTAAAACAGTCATAAAACCCTTGGAATCTTTGTATAAAAACTGCCTCAAGATTCATGACAAAAAAACACGTCATTATAATCATTGCCATATACTTGTCAAATATGATCTACTTAGTTTTGATAATTTAATAAAACACTCAAATGTGTCTTTGTTACATAAAATCATATTCAGTGCTACTGCTCCCCCTCTGAAAAAGTTCGAAACACTACTCCGAAATAACAGTGCGAACAACTCGAAGCGTTACAAGGGGGGAGTGTAGCATCCCACAACGTAAAACCCAATTTGGGAGATCCTCTATCTCATGTGTTGCCATGAGACAGTGGAATGCCCTCCCCACGGAACATATTTTATGTACAAATTCTCACACCTTCTCATGCCTAACAAAGAGTTGGTTGTTGAGTAAACAAGTTTGCTCACATCTATAAGATACTGTATTTATGTGGGTGTGTGTGTGTGTGTGTGTGTGTGTGTGTGTGTGTGTGGGTGTGTGTGTATGTGAGTGTGAATGTGTGTGTGTGTGTGTGTGTGTGTGTGTGTGTATCCTTTATGAATGAATATCTGGAGTTGCATGTACTCTAATGTGCCTAAGCTGCTGCTGAACTCTTTCAGTGTGTGTGCTGGGAGGGGAGAGAAAGAGAGAGTGAGTGGGCTGATGGCGCCCCTGTTTTTACTAAACTGTTTGTTCTTAATTACTATGCACATCATGTCATTTATATATAGTTTTTAAAATTGTAAATTTTTTGTTTTGTTTTAAATTTGTCATACCTGCCCAGGGACTACAGATGGAAATTAGCAATTGTTGCTATATCCTGGCCCAAGACATATTCTCTTGTTTAACAAGTTTAAAGTGCCTATATTATGAAAAAAACACTTTTTCTGGGATTTGGGGTGTTCTTTTGTGTCTCTGGTGCTTCCACACACATACAAACTTTGAAAAAAATCCATCCATGCTGTTTTGAGTGAGATACGGTTTCTGAATGTGTCCTGCCTTCAGTGTCCTAGTGAGCTGTTCAAAATCGGCCTCGGACTGTGACGTCACAGTCCGAAATGAGCTGGCTAACCACAACCGTTAGCTCGTAGCGTTAGCCGGCTAATGCTAGCTTTAGCCAGCTAACGCTAACGCTAACGCTAGCATGCTACGTCGTTCTCAATAGCAAAGCACTGCTACAACACACACAAGTTCACCATAATCTACAAAAGAACTACTTCCATGTGCACCCTCATTTAGAAGTCTCCCAGCTAATCCTGCCTCTTAACTGACCAAAGTTGGAGAAACAGGCTCTCTTTTACTGTCTCTAGAGTTAGCTAGCTGACATGCTCTACATCTGAGCTACTGCGCATGTGCGAGTGCAATCAAAGATAGTACAGAAGAAGAAGATGAAAAGAGGTCTCACTCTGTAGCTAAAACAGAAACCAGGTGAAAAGAGGATCTGCAGCAGTGAGAGAGAGCTGTGCAGTACAACAACAATATGGTGTTTTTTGGTGAACCATGTAAACCTATTCTGGTAAAACCTTAAAATACAGTTAAGAACTTGAAAATGAGCATAATATGGGCGCTTTAATGTTTATTTGTGCACTGTCCCTGTTTCAAATAAATCAATTTCCATTTCCAATAGTACTAACTAACAAACTAACGGTTGTATGCTTTCACTGAAGACAGAAAGCGCAACTGTAGTATCCATTTTCCGCTAGAAATTCAATTGTTATAAACTTTAGAGACAAAACTTTCCTAATATGCCAGTTTCTGCGGTCATGGAAGATGAACATCCCCCAATGATTTCGGTGCACGCGAGCAACGTTTTTGTTATTGTTACGTCACAGGGTGTGAATAGCTCAGCTGTGTGGCCGAGGCTATTCGTACCGGGGGTGCAAATAGACACTCCGTTAAATTACACTTTATTTAGCTGGTGCTTTTATCCAAAGCCACTTCCATTCACACACTGATGGTGCAGCATAGGAATGATTCAAGGTTCAATGTCTTGCCCAAGGGCACTCTGATTTTAGGATCGGTAGGTTCTACCACCTGAGCCACAGACAAAGACAAATTTGTTCTTGCTTTCAAAGTTGTTGTGATCTTCCACTCCTTTTGTTCACAGTTGGAATAAGGGCCTTTAGAAAAACAAGTGAATATTTGTTATTTGATCTATTTGTGATATACTGAAAGTTTCCTGCAAGGTTTTATATGTATGCATATTAAAGTTTTTTTTATATTTCTCCACTAGCACCTGTAAAGAGGGCAAACTCAGCTGCATTGGAGAGGTTATTATACAGCCAAGTAAGTTTTATAATACAGAATCATCTGATATATAATAGCCTAAAAGTAAGTGCTATTACAGTTGGTATTCACTAGCTGTTACTGGAATTTGTGTTTATGAATGTTGTGGACTAGGAAAGAGCAGGCCTTAATAGATCTTATACCATGGTCTGGGTGAATACTCGATTCTGATTGGCTGCAGGGTGTCCATTAAAAAGTGATGTCCCAGCTAGCAAAAAGTCGTCTATTAGACGTTGAATAGACGTAAATCTTCACGTAAGTCTCCTGAAGGTTGAAAATGAAAATTGAAAAGACGTCAAATTTGTCCGACTTTTCAACGTTGAAAATTGGTCGATCTTCAACGTCTAATTACGGTCTCCTGAAGGTTGAAAATGAAAATTGAAAAGACGTCAAATTTGTCCGACTTTTCAACGTTGAAAATAGGTCGATCTTCAACGTCTAATTACGGTCTCCTGAAGGTTGAAAATGAAAATTTAAAAGACGTCAAAGTTGTCCAACTTTTCAACGTTGAAAACTGGTCAATCTTCAACATTTACTCAATGCCTATTTACAATAGTCAATTCTCAAATCACAACACATTAACATGCCAAATAACATTTTAGATTATCATTTGAATGAAACAGAGCTTTAAAAAGTTTAGTTAGAATAGCTTTATTTTATAAAACAGCACATTTTAAATAAAATAGTGCAATAAACGTAAAATAAAAAAGTTTTTAAAAATGAGGTTATAGATGAGTGAGGAGGTTTTCTGGTCAGAATAAAAACACTTTGAAATGAGTTATGACTATGACATTTAGATATGTTGTACAGTGGAGAGTGCTCTACTAAACCAAGCTGATTCCAGCTCCATAGTCTGTCACTAAAAGAAATGGCAGTCAGGAAATGTGGAAGTTCCCATTCACTCTATGACAGTTGTTAAGTATTGCACTGGATATCTATGTATTTTAATAAAACTAGATACTTTGAACCTTTTCAAACTCAAAGGTGGGCCTGTGTTGACAATACCTGACCAATTTGGTGTTCCTAGCTTCATGTTTAGGCTAAGCGTGCTCAGTATTATAGTTGTCATTTTAAGTAAAAAGGAACTTGTATTGAACACATACCAAAATTGAACAACATGAAAACACACTAAAAGAAAATTAATCTTAACATCTACTAAAATAGAACATCTAATAAAAAAGGAATCTTAAAAGTACTAAAATAAAACATCTTATAATACAAAATTAATCTTAACCAATCTATAAAACACAATTAAAAAAAACTTTTACGTGTGAGTGTTTGTGTGTTTGTCTAGGGCTGCAACTCTTTTCTGTCACCCAATGCGCTGTCCTTTTCTCTGAAGTCTTTTTTGACAGGTGGAGTTGAGCCTTGAGCGCAGTCAACGCCACCATCAGCCTGCCGTACTGGCTCATCCTGATCGGCCTTCTCTGGTGTCTGTTGAGAAAACACAAAACACAGTGAGGTCTGGTGTAACAGACATAAAATGGATCGAGTCTTCAAAGTACATATCTTAGAGTTTTACTTACATTTTGCAGCCTCGCCATAAACTCCCTCTCCTCCTCCAGTCCCGAGGTCCCTGAGGGGGTGAGGGCCTTGTGGAAATGCTCCCTCATCCTCTTTGACTGGGCCACGTTCATGCTGAGGGTGTAGAAGCAGTCAGCTGTGGCCGTGTTGTAGCACATAAAGGTGGCCACCATCTTCCGCTAATCGGCAGGCCGGTTGTTCTTGGCCTTAAAAAAGTATAAGAGAAAAGATTGCTACCGTTAGTTAAGCCAGCAGATACACACACACAAACACACATCACTTTGCATGGCAGGCTTCCATTGGAGATAGACTATTTTGGCTATTTTGGAAAGAGGGATGCACACTTGCAACTCTGGGATCGTCTGTTTGGCCCCCGTAGGATATTAAAATGGCCATCTTGTGGCTTTTCACTGCCAGCTGGTGCAGGACAACGTTCCAGGTTATGTCTGTGAGGCACTTTGTGACGGTGCGCAGCATGCTCACCGCATCCATCGCAGTCAGGCGAGACTGGGCAGACGGGGTTTCCCGAAAAAATATTTGAAGAACTGCTGTATGTTCCTCAGGTAGAAATTTGCCGTTGTGATTGTCTTGCCTACGGACTGGAGGTGGGCTGTGTATCTGCAGAACATAGGCTTTGAGTTAGTCACTGTTCACATCAGGTGTGTGTCATAACCACTTCACAATAATTCACACTAACTTTTGGAGGCCATCAATGTTCCTTAAAAACAGCCAACTGAACAATTCTGTCCGTCCCGTTGCCAGGTAAAATATAAAAGACCTGACCCTCGACACCTGGTAGTCCCGGAGGTAGTTTTCTGTGAACACACATATGTCCTACTTTTCTTTCTTACCAATTGAAAGAGGGAATTTCAGGTTCCTCATTCCAGGGCTACGTCCACTGCCCTGGAAGAGGTTTTTCAGGCTTGTTACTGGCTCCTGCTCCATTTCCTGCTGGTCCAGCAGCATGAACGGAGGCTGCTCCCCAATAGGCTCTAGCTGCTCCTGTGTGTGTTGAGGATGAGGCTGATGCTGCTGAGGCTGAGGGGTGTGCAGCTGAGAGCTATTTTTCTTCCATAGCATGTCTTCTTTCAGACTATTACAAAAAATACAGATGCACATTTAGATGTTTATTTTACCCTACTTTGTTTATCAGCCCAAAAGTTAGCATTAGAAAAAGCCTTGTTTGCATTTAAACAATTTCAGAAATATACAGGAAAATGATTGTCTTAATGTCCGTAAAAAGGAAGAAGAGGGAAGTGTCATATTGTTAAAATGTATTACCCTATTCACCTGTACTGTATGGAACTTACATTAAGTTACCCCAAACTTTCCAGTTTCCTTCCTCTCTATATTCTGAAGGTATAGGGATTAGTTCATATTAGGGGTGGTACGGTTCACAAAACCCACGGTTCGGTTCGTATCACGGTTTTAGGGTCACGGTTTTCGGTTCTGTACGGTTCTTGTTATTTTTTCTTTTACTTTAACACTCCAGAATATACTTCAGCATATAGCTAAAATTAGCATATTGAGTGCATGTTGCACAAAACATGCACACAGTGGCAGTGGCATTGTTTTATTTCATCATAGCTACCATGAAATCCAAAATGTTCCCACACACCAGACTATAAACGACGCTGGCGCATCCTCCAGCTCTGGGCAGCCTCTCTCCCACTTGACATTTCTGCAGGTGACGTGACCTGCAGCGGCACCCCACTCCACTTGAGGAGCGGTCGGCTCGGTGTCTCTCAAAATCTGATGAAAATCTTTTAAACTGACCTTTGTCGATCTGAAATGAAGACAGATTCAGCAACTGCATGGCCTATTTCTTGCTTAAAATATTTTCAGAAACACTTTTCGGTGAACTTTTTTAGTACAATATGAGATCGTATTCTGAACGAGCCGCCATGACAGTCTGTTTTGAAATTAGGGACCAGCCAGACCCATGTGACGCAATCGTCCAATCAGCTGCCATGGGTTGCGTTTTTCACGCCCATCCCGCTCGTCATTTCCAGTAAGTGTTAACATAGGTGTATAAAGTGGGCACTACGGCAGTAAGAGGTTAGTGCACATTAACAGTGTACTGACGAACCGTGCGGTACACACATGCTCCGAACCGAGACTAGCGAACCGAGCGGTTCGGGTGTTTTTTCATGAACCGTACCACCCCTAGTTCATATATCATTCAAAAGCCTGATTTATGTAAAAGGTTATACCTAAAAACGGCACACTTCTTGGCTGTCCAAAATTCCATCTGTAAAAATGTGTGTAATCTACTCTATAAATTTGTTCTGTATATTCATCGTTAAAAATAAAATGACAGAGATAATGTCCAGGGTGTTTTTTAAAACAGTGTACACCACAGCCCCAGGCAGGAACCAGCGATGTGTCCGCCTGTCTAGGTCAGCCTTACATTTTGCATTTTTTATTTAAAAGGAACTACATAAAGTATTTAATACATAACTTTTAGTAATGTTACACAAACAATTAAAAACACATGCAATATGGAAACGTGAGCATTCAAAATAGGCTACATGATAGCTGAATACAAATTTTCCTCCTTTTTCTGCTTGTTCACTTTTCAGCCAGTAAGATGGCGGCGTTTTAATACAGACGTAACGTACCGCCGAGGACGGTGACAGAGTTTCCGGTGAAAAAAGCTTTTGCCGCCCATTTTTAAACTTCTAGCTAAATTAAAATATCCAAAAATAATTTACCATTGGCATGTCTATTACTAACGGTCGGTGGATTAGCTATCGTTAGTAACATTTTATTCATAAACCTCTCCTTAAACCAAGCTAAACCAAGTTAGCTAAATCAACGTTTTACATTTTAGCATGCTAATATTTGTTGTAGCATTAACCTGTCTAGCTAGCTAGCCAATGTAGCATATGATGACTCAGATATATCTAAATAAAAAAGAAAAACAATTAACTTATTAGATAACGTAAATTTGAATGTGCACACAGACATAGAAGATAACAACGATACAGCCTTGAAATGTCTCAATTAACGACTCATTTGAAATAACTTAATTAAGTTAGTTACCCTTTATAAGCTAGCTAGCTGAGTTATGTTAGCTAATGTAACGTTACAGAGTTTATTCTACAAGCACTGTTTTAAACAAGCACATTTCCAGCAACAAACTACAGGTAAAATGAAACTGCTTGCCTCGCCTCCCTGCCGTGTGTCGTTTAGAGGAGAAAATAATAATATAGCCGATGGTCCGATGCCAATAGCCAACTCACCGGGAGACAATGTGGGGGTGACTGGGTTACGCCAGTTGATGAGGTGCGCTCCTTTTTACTCTGTGTGAAGATCCAGCAGGCGGGGTGCCAGATAGAGCGCACTCTTCAATGAGTTTCTGTCTCCGCCCCCGATATTGTCCTTTGCTGGGATCTATTTGCAACGCATATCGTGTTGGATTTATATTTTATAAACGAACCTAGCTAGCTAAATCAACAGGCTATTATTATGAAATTGACCAAGTATTTCTAGTCTTATTACTCACTAAGCTAAGAGCACTTTTACCACTGCAGTAAACCAACCACACCGTTATTTTAGCATGTATGGCTTAATCTGTCTTAGATGATCAGTTGAAAACACGTAGTCAAACAGTCTGGCCGAAACTACTTAGTTGAAATCACGTTGTTAAACAGTCCAAGGCGGACCGACTTATTTTCAACCATATTTCAACGTTGAAAGACGGTAATTGTTTACTGGGGTAGGACACCTACTAAAGGAGTTCCGGTGAAACGGACTGTTTACTGTTCTAAATGAATGCGCTACATTAAATCAAAAAGGAAATATGGATTTATTATTTCCAACTCGTCCTCTGAACACCACAGGATGGCGCTAAAACACACAGGCTGCAAGAAGTAAGTTATACTGCCCCTCTGGACTGACTTTGTTTCACAGAGAATAACGTTATCTCACATCCTGTTCACTGTTCAGGTCGCTGCTTCAGGCTGCGCCGCTGCAGCCGACAGTAACGTTACACATCGCGGATCAAATTCTTCGTAAAAGTCGTTATATTGTTTTGGGGACAATGACATGGCTGATAGCTAACTTGTCTTGTTGTTCAACATACTGTCAAATTATTTTTACTGATTGCCAACTGTACAAAATGTTATTGACTTTGGATCTTGCTAGCATAACGTTAGCTTTCTGGCTCGTAGCTAAACTGAAGGGTTCTATCAGCTGAGCAGACTATATAAATATCTCCGGTTGCTATGGGAGGCATGTCGTATCTAAGGTCCTTCCTAATTCCTGGGGGAGTCTACAACGTTTGCATTGCATAAGAACCTGATGGATGGGAATGATTGTTCCAGGTATTAGTCAAACCGTCAGGCGTAACCAGGGAAACGGAGTTATTGTTTGGATAATCTTTAGATTTCGATGTTTTAAAACTTTCGAACTAATGTTTTAAAAATATGTTATTTGGCAAGTGACCATGGTATAAGCGGGTTAATGCCCTTCGAGGTGTCCATTGTCAGGTATTAATGGACTTCAGCGGAGGCAACCGTCTGATGCCGTCGTCCATTAATACCTGACAATGGACACCTCGTCGGGCATTAACCATTACTGAGCTGACAGTAATCTCTATTTTAAAGTGCCCATATTATGAAAAAAATCACTTTTTCTGGGATTTGGGGTGTTATTTTGTGTCTCTGGTGCTTCCACATGCATACAAACTTTGAAAAAAAACCTATCCATGCTGTTTTGAGTGAGATACGGGTTTCTGAATGTGTCCTGCCTTCAGTCTCCAGGTGAGCTGTTCAAAATCTGCACGGCTTTCTACGTCACTAGCCGAAACGAGGGGCCTAGGGGGCTAACCGTTAGCATGCTAGTGCTAGCATGCTAGCTCGTTCTCAATGGCAAAACACTGCTACAACACAAGAACACACAAATTCACTAATCTACAAAATAAATTGTATAGAACTACTTACATGTCCCTGTTCTGCAGGTATTCCACGCAAGGTTCCAGCTAATCCTGCCTTGTACTGGCCGAAGTTGGAGAAACAGCTAGCTAGCTCATGTAATCCTTACCTAGCTACTACACATGTGCGACTGACAACAAAGATGTTACAGAAGTTGAGAGGTCTCACTCTGTAGCTAAAACAGAAACCTGACACATGGGTAAAAAGAGGAGCTGCAGCAATGTGCAGTACAACAAAAATATGGTGTTTTTTGAAAATTAAACCATGCATCCCTATTCTGATACAATCTCAAATTACAGTTATGAACCTGAAAATGAGCATAATATGGCCACTTTAAAGCCAAATCTAGAAGGAGAGCCTTAGCATAACTAAAATAATTGGCTGTGCCATTTTAACTAATTTTATATATTTTATATAATATATATAATTTTATATTTAGATATACAGTAAAAGGATAATGATCTCATGTATGTGTGTTAAGTACAGAGCTGGAGTCAAGACGTGGTTAAAGATTGGAGGCAGGAGGAAACGCTAGCTTTGCTGGTTTAATGCACCTACCAACACATTTTAAAGCTCATTTGTTAAATCTGTACAAAAAACAGCTAAATTCTGTGAAGCTGCACACAGTTACTGTGCCCAGCTGTTCCAACACGTAGCTGCCTCTAAAACCTTTAATGATCATTTTTACGTTTCTGTACAGGTCAAACAAACAAGATACAACGTGAGCTTTAGATGTGTTGGTGTCAGCTCAGTATTTACTGTAACACACAGACAAAATTGATGAAAATACAATAAAACTACAATAATACAAAAGTCCAGAGGAAATTGACCTGCAGCACACAATTTTATTTAACGATTTGTAGCTTAGAGACTGGAAGCACTTTCTGTTACAAGGGGAACTCATTCAATCAAAAGTACTCACTTCCCGTACTCAAGTAGAATACAGATATTTGTTTAAAAATACCCTGGTAAAAGTAGAAGTACTGATTTAACTTCTTCTAAAAGTAACAAAGTACAGGCTTTGAAATTTACTTAAAGTATAAAAGTAAAAGTAGCCGTGCGAATGACAACCATTTTTTATGCAAAGCTACCTGGACCACACAAATGTTACTAGAGTGCAAGCTGAGAAACTTCAGTGGACATGGAAAAAAGGCTCTTTATATGTCATTGCCTTAAATGGATGTCTGCCAATAGGCCTAAAACATCACAAATATGATTATTGTGACAGAGACTGGGACTCCAGGTTAATAAGATTCTGGCTGAGTAGCAAGATATGAATTCACAGATCCAGTTTTTCTTTTTTAATCTTTTCCCTTAAAATTTAAAGGAATCTACATGTATGTGTGTGCTCAAATATGGCTTCTTGAAAGAAAATAAAAGATAAAATATGAATTACTAAACAGACATTAATTAAGAAGTTACCCATACTTTTAGAGTTTAGAGCACATTCACCAGGAGTCATTCTTGATGCCTACTATCTCAAACATCTCTCTCAGATAAGGCCAAGGATGACTGGAAATGTCTTGCTGCTTCATTTTCAATCATTTCGCCGTCCATACTACTATGTGCTAACGTTACCGCCATCAAGCCGCAATGATTTGCCGCAAATTAATGCCACCGAATCTGTCGAGTCGTCTTGTGGTGGTGCGTCAAGTGCAACCTATATTCCCATCCAATTAGACTTAATTCGGTATTGATGACGTGAAAAATAATAACGATAACTCCACTGAAATTATTTAAAACTAAAGTAACGAGCCAATTTTGTAAATGTAAGGAGTAGAAAGTACCAATATTCGTGTTAAAATGTAAGGAGTAAAAGTAAAAAGTCGGCACAAAAATAAATAGTAAAGTAAAGAAAAATATCTGAAAAATCTACTTGAGTACAGTAACAAAGTATTTGCACTTCGTTACTTCCCATCTCTGATTCTGGGGTGAAATTTTGTAAAAAAAATAAAAATGATTAGCCCTAGAAAAATTTTACATTCAATCACATCAAATAGGCTTATGGTTTAGTTTTACATTAGACCATCAGTTGTTTTTTTTTGCATGCTTCTGCCTTTAGCCTCCAAAAGCTGTGGTGTTTTTTGCTGCCAGGAGATATGTTTACCTCACTTTACGGCAAATATGCTCCTCTGAAGGCTTTGAATATTCCTCTGGTATCCCGGGAATAAAAAATTTGAAATTGATATTGAACAAAAACAAAAGAGCTGCTGACTCTCATGCATCATCTTGATTCTCAGGCTGTGTATGTGTGTGAACAAGATTCATTTTAGAAATACATGAAAGTAATTTCAGATATGTCTCTTCTCAGCAGCCTGTGCTCCTCCCATGGTGGCCTTCAACTGCTCTGCTAATGACCCAGTTGCAAAAGGAACTGAGTGTGAGAAGAGCTGCAAACACAAGTAGAGTGAAATGCTATAACAATAAAGCTATAACTTTTCAGCAGGTACTTGATTCTTTTGGTTACACCTCCATCTGTGACTGACATGTACTACACTTTTTTTTCCGATTGCTAAACAACAACTAGAACCACGTGCAAACCTCTAACTACAATCTGCACAGCAGCAGTTCATGTGGACCAAACTCTAGTTCGTTTTTCATAGCTTGAACAGTTTTCAAAAGCTAACACACTTATCTCATGGCTTTAACAACCATTTACAGAACTTTGTTTAAATGCTAACACACTGCTTTCAAAACTGTTAACCACACATTCAAAACAGAATGGATTTCAACCTGGTGCATTTCAAACACTGCTGATTGCAATTTAAGCTGCAAACTTAAGCATGTGTCTTGTTCGACACTTGTTAGTGAACACATCCAGTACCAGTCAAAAGTTTGGACATGCTTTCTCATTACTGTATATATATATATATATATATATATATATATATATATATATATATATATATATATATATATATATATATAGGAAAAACATCAGAAATCCTTTTTTTCCAGAAATGTACCAAGATAGACAGGTTGGTGGAGGGATAAGAGTGGTAGGGAGAGTGCAAATGCGGAGGAGGAGGAAGACCTAGAAGAAGACAACAAGATGTAATTTTCTAATGAAATAAGGGCTACACTTATAGACCACATTGTTAAAAAAGATTTTTAGAAATGAAAAATGCATGTGGAAGAAGTTCACTTTAAAGAAAATATAGATTTGTGTCTCTCAACTTATTCAAACTGTAAAGATTAAAAGTTTATAATTTCTGTATTGGTTTTTGATGGTAGTGTTTTTCTCTCAGTGTGTTCTGAGTGACAGTGTGTGCTAACTCGATGAGGATTGTTCAAAGAGTTTCACTGTACTGAGCCTGTTTTGACATGTGTGAAGAGTTGTGTTGCTTGGAATGAGTTTTGCAGGTGATGTTAACTGTTTAGGTGACTGTTCGTAATGCAGACTGTGGTTAGAGTTTTGCACATATGGCTTCAGTTGGGACCACTGTTGTTTAGCAAATGAAAAAATAACTGTTAACAAAATGTGTTTTATTATAAACATGATGCCATCTAATCAGTATCTGTTTACAGCACTTGTAAAGACAGGAAGTGGCACTGCACTACCAACCAGTGTGATGGAACCTGCTCTGTCTATGGTGATGGACACTACATGACTTTTGATCAGAAGCGCTTCACGTTTGATGGCACACATAGTACTAAATAACAAATAATGAAACCAAAATCATTAACTTTTACCTTGTCCTACAAAAGGTCTGGTTTGCTGCACAAAATCAAAGGGATGCCATACTCTTGGATGTTGCATGCAAGCAGAGACAGACAATAAGCATTTGAAATGTAAACAGTGTGTGTGTGTGTGTGTGTGTGTGTGTGTGTGTGTGTGTGTGTGTGTGTGTGTGTGTGTGTGTGTGTGTGTGTGTGTGTGTGTGTGTGTGCAGGACTACTGTGGCAGTGCTCAGAGTAATGGAACCTTCAGAGTGGTCACTGAGAATGTTCCCTGTGGAACCACAGGAACCACCTGCTCCAAGACCATCAAGATCTTCCTGGGGGTAAACAGTCATATAAAATGTTTCAAAAAAACAACTTCAGTTTCCTGAGATGTTGAGATGAGTGAAATTAGCAGTGCATGTATAAAATTAACCAAAATACATTTTGGTTAATTTTTTAGAGTGCAGAACTGATTCTAGCAGAGGGAAGCTACCAGCTGCTTTCAAGTGGAAATGAATAAACAGTTCCATTCAGTTACAGCACTATGGGCATCTACTTGGTAATTGAAGCCAACAATGGACTAATTTTCATGTGGGACAGGAAGACCACCTTGTTCATCAAGCTCAGCCCAAAATATAAGGTAACACTGCAGTATGTGAAAGGAGGTGACTACAATTGATCTGTTCAGACAACAAAAGACAATCTTTGTTTTGATATTGATGTTGACCAACATAATGTAAGGAACTCTTTTTCAGGGTTATGTGTGTGGTCTGTGTGGCAACTATGATGACAATGCAAATAATGACTTCACCACAAGGTGCCATGCTGTGGTGGTAATCCCACTGGTGTTTGGGAACAGCTGGAAGGATTCACCAAGCTGCCCCGATGCTCACAGCATCACCAGCCCCTGCACAGCCAACCCATACAGACAGGCGTGGGCCCAGAAACAGTGCAGCATTATCCAGAGTAACGTCTTCTCTCCCTGCCACTCCATTGTAGGTTGTTGTTGAAGTGGAGACCATGTTAAACTAATAATAGAGTCCAGCTTGAAAAAATAAATAATTTATCTTGCCCCCTTTCAGTGTTAAGTTATTATATATTATTGTATATCATTTGATAATTATTTGCAATGCATTAACATTTACGCAGTCTAATGTGGTGAGGAACTATTTTATATACTGTCGCGTGGTTTAATCTCTGACAATATTCTCTATAATGTTCACATTACCTGTACTAAAATGCTGATATAGTTAATTATAGTAGAGTAATTAGTAACTGTTGGATGACTGTAGTGGAGTAAAAAAATAATTTTTTGACTCTTAGCAGCAGTACCTTTCCTGCTCTTTCATACCTGTTTATAACTCATTAGTGTATACTGCTACACTTGTTTTAGGTGGATCCTGCTCCATACTATGAAGCATGTGTATTTGACTCCTGTGCTTGTGACACGGGTGGAGACTGTGAGTGTTTCTGCACTGCTGTGGCTGCTTATGCTGAATCCTGTAATCAAGCTGGCGCCTGTATACGATGGAGAACCCCAAAGATTTGTCGTGAGTAACAAAGATGAAACTTATTTTTAAGATAAAGAAAGACAAGTTTAACAGGGTTGCATCAAGTAGCAAGCAAAACTATCCAATTTTGTAGCTACTCAGTACTGTAATATCACTATACTATCAAATCTGTAATAGCTTGTATCAATAACTCATACAATATAAACACAATTATAACCATTTGTCATCATCAGTAATAGCTATATTTATGCCCTAGGC
The DNA here is from genome assembly GCF_010015445.1 of Perca fluviatilis. Taxonomy (NCBI): domain Eukaryota; kingdom Metazoa; phylum Chordata; class Actinopteri; order Perciformes; family Percidae; genus Perca; species Perca fluviatilis. The sequence continues at coordinate 10,464,174 of NC_053114.1, forward strand.
CTTTTAAAGACGGAATCTTAAATGCTGTTGATTCATTTTGAGATCTGGGACCAATATTTATCAAAGTTCTGAGAACTACTATTGCTGTAAGAACCAACTTAAAAAGTTATTTTCTAAAACTGAAGAATAAGACACATTTATCATGCAATTTACTCTCATCTACAAGGGGTTTCAGACTAATCTTTCAGAGATCATAGTTCTCAAGTGTTTACCACTAACTGAAGAAAAACTTCACAGGATCAGTAACGTTAAAGGATTTCATGATTACTATATCATTTTCTTAGGAAACTATTTGGGTAAATTCTTTATTATTTTCAGCACCATTTAACCCAGCCAGGGACAGACTGGGATTGAAAATGGACACATCAATAATCATCACCATTAGCATCTAACAATTAGTTCAATAAGTTTGCTACATCACATCAACCTTTTTTAATGTCCCACCCCATCCAGGCTGTGATTGGGTGATTCACTGATGTTTTGGTCACTCCATGAAAGCCCTGAAGGTGGCTGCCATGCACTGCTCTTGGTAATAGCTCAGCTGCTTTATCAAGCATGTCCATGCCCTCTAAGGGCCAGTCTGAAAAGGGATTATCAAGCTGATCATTTTCATTTAAAACTAGGGCAGTGGATACCTAAAGGTTAAAGGCTTTCCATCAGACACCAAGGCCACTTTATTTTAACCAATTTCCAAGAAAGAGTATTGCAATGCTCTGGTTTCAGGGCAATGTACCATGTCTGCCTAGTATAAAGGTAAAAAAGGCTATGAACAACCACAAAAATCATGAATGGATCTGAATAATCCAGTCTGGGATGTGTCTATACTAATTATTTTTTTTCCTAGCTATCTTCTGTGATTACAGTGAATGTGTGGTGAATGTGAATGGCACTACATGCCATGCGGATCTCCATGTATGAAATCCTGCAGGAACCCCTCCGGCAGCTGCTCGTCACAGATGCCTCCTCTAGAAGGTACAACTGATAAGTTTTCATAACTTGACCTAACCTACAATCACATTAAATTCAATTGATGCACGTCAATTGTCTTTTTTATATTGGCTGTATTAAAGTTGTGTTTATTAAATTGACGAATAATATCAATATCAATGCCAGGTGATCACAAAAACTATTTTAACTGGTGGAATCCATGGTTTGGCAATAATGCCAACAAGTAATAAATAACCGATTTCTTGCATTGTATAAACAGCCGTTTGCTTTTTAATTAGGTTGCTATCCAAAATGTCTTCCTGCTCAGCCATACTTTGATGAGGATACAATGACATGTGTGTTAAAAAAACAATGTGGCTGCTACGATAAAGAGGGGAAACACTACAATAATAGTGACAAAGTGCCAACAACTGAAAACTGTCAAACATGGTAGGTCTACATTACATGTCCCAATCAAGGTTATTTGTGGTAGGTTAAAATAAAACAAATCAAAACTGACATATTTCATGTTTTCTTTCTTGAAGTACATGCAGTTCAATGACTATCCAATGTCAGTATGATGCCCAAGGTATGCAAATATTTGGAGAGATTGTTGGTTGTAAAAATATATACTTATGTTACATCTCCTCTTTTGACAGCCTGTACTTGCACATATAATGGAAACAAATATCCCCCTGGAAATGTAATTTATAACACAACAGATGGACATGGTAACTGCATCACAGCAGTGTGTGGAAATAATGGCACCATTGACCACAGTCAGGGCCGGTTCTAGCCCTTTGGTTGCCCTAGGCGAGATTGAGTTTTGCGCCCCCCTCCCCCCCAGTCTTGCATTACCAGATCTCCACAGCGCTGTGTCAGCAATAGAGTAGCAATGTATGTTCATTTTAGTTTCTAGCTTCCATGTAAGTTAGATGGCACCAACATTTGGTCTAATCATAACTGGTCTGGCAACCCAAAGGCCAGTTCTTTGTTTCCAGATTTGTCTGCATGGTGACTTATGATGGGGGGGTCTGGGGGTCCACCCCCTGAACATTTTGAGCATGAAATACTTCATTTCCTGCATTCTGGTGAATAATTATGCCCTTTTTTTTAATTTTTTTTTTTACCTTTTTCTGAATCAATTTGTGCTGGAAATATCTTTATCTAAAGGGAAACATAGATTACAATCCAAATATAAAAACATAATGGAATATTTTGCAGTAAGGCTCTCAGGCATTCTGTATTGCTTTCATCTATTAATTCTCCTTTGGATCGATGTTTCTAATTATATCGGAGTCAGCACACATGTAGCCTAGGCATCATTTACTCTTCCCACTTTTGCTTCTTTTGTTGAGGAAGTAACCACCTTAAATGTGCATATTAAAATGATTCACCTGAATGATACATTAATTCATTTTAATGAATTAATAAACCCCTGGACTGTAATATTTCAGATGTGTTTGAGCAAGATTTCTGCTCATGTTCAAAACTTTGTGCACATTCAAAATACAGTATATCTCAACTGTGTTCTCTGAGGTTTGGAGGAGTTGTGATATTGTGAGAAAAATAAAGTGATAATGCAATAGGCTACTACAAGAATAAAGTCACTATATTTCAGAAAATAATTCACCTGCACCATAGTCTGCTGTACATTACGTGATTGCTCTGTTGATACGGTAGATCTCAGACCTCCTGACAGACACAGAGCCCCGTTTGGGACGCTGGTCTCTGAATGAGATAGTTTAGGGAAGTGGCTGTAGGCTACGCTGCTCTACATTGGAGGTGGAAACACAAAACTATGCAGAAATAGGGACACATCTGCCGCAGCATGCCCACAGCAGAGCGCGTCCATTATAACCTGAAGCTGCACAGACCAGGGAAGGCGCGCTGCAGCAGCTCCGTGTCTGTGCCGCTGCTCGTCTCTGTTTTTACAGCGAGAGTGGACACTAAGCGACGCACAGGTCTGCTTCAGAGCTCCGTGTGTTTGAGTCTGACCCGTAGACTGGAAACGTCACATAATGAAAGGTTGAAAAGTAAACGTGTGACTGAGGGGGGCGCCCTAGGATGATCATGTTTAATAAACACGTTTTATTTCGCTTGTCATTCATAATCCTATTATTAATGGGAAGTAGACCTAAGGGCGACACGGCGCCCCCAACACTTTTGACGCCCTAGGCAATCGCCTAGGTCGCCTATAGCAATCGCCGGCCCTGACCACAGTTCATATAGATGCCCAGTATCCACACCGACAACACATGTGCCCATTACAACAACTATTATAGCCAGCCAGTCTACAACCACCTTTGTTTTTTCATCAACCACACAAGGTATGTGCAAGGTATTCATTTTGGAAAGTGAACACAGAGTAAGCTGTATTATACTATGTACGATTCACCACATAACCAACACATATATCATGTGTGTCCACAGAGCCACACACAGTCCCAGTTTCATGTAATCCTTGTAATTGGTCGCCATGGTATGATACCAGCTTCCCGACACTGGGAACTCCAGGAGGAGACATTGAAACATATGAAAAAATTAGAGAGGCAGGGCACAAGATATGTGCCAAGCCAAGCCAGATCCAATGCAGAGCTGAGAAATTCCCTAATGCCACCATTGAAAATGTGGGACAAGTGGTGGGATGTAATCTGGCGAATGGGCTGACTTGCAGAAATGAAGACCAGTCAGGACCACTGGCCTTATGCTTTAACTACTGTTACGACCCCACCTCTGCAGTGCAGGGGAGGTTCGTCCTACAGGCAGTGGGTCGTTAGTGATTGGAGCCACCTGGGCTCAGCGTATTTAAGCTGCTTCTAACCACTCTGTTTTCTCTCTCTGCTCCTCCAGGTATGATCCTGTTTTGTTTGTTCCTTTATAGTTTTACTTAGTTTCCACTCAGTCATTTTCACACAGACTCACTCATTCATGCAGTTTACAGACACCTTACATTATGACATTCTCACACCTCATTCCTTTTTCTTTGTTTAAAGTTAATAATTTTGGTTTACAATAAAATATCTTCTTGATTGGCCTATACTTGTTGTTGGTGTCCCCTCATTCTTTGCCACAGGCCATGAGCCGGTTTGTGACAAGTGGGGGCTCGTCTTTAAGTTAAAGTTAATTATACTTTAGTCTTGCTTTAGTATTTGAGTTTACTTTGACAATTTTCCATAGTTGGTTAAAGTTTTGTATAGATTGTTTTTGCCTTATTGATTTGTTTATTTGTAGTTTGGCTTATTTTGATTATTGTTTTGTAGTTCATTTGGGTTAGTAGGTTTGTTAGTTTAGTTCAGATTGCTAAACTTTTGTTTGAGGGGATGCTTTGGTATGGCCAATATTATTGGAGAGAGCATTGAGAGCCATGTGTTCCTTTTGTTCAGTTAGCTTTATAGCAAAATTTTGGTTAGCAATTCACTCTGGGCCTGTTCTGGGTTATGGTTTAGGTGGGAGTCCTCTCCTGTTGAGGCTTATCAGCGAGTGCCCATAGGAGGCTTGTGGTGTTTTTGTTTTAGGTGGCAGTGAACGTGGGTAGAGCTTCCCTTTTCCCTTACATCGGCTCGGGAGCACCTCCGTGGATGTGGGTTTTTGGTTGTCTTTTCCACTCCGCTGGTTTTGTGTGCATAAAATCCCACATGTGACTGCACGAAGACCAGGGGCTAGTTAGTTGTTTTTGGAGGATAGTGGGGTGTGGCTCCTGTCCTTAAACCCAGACTGGCAGCGGGTGAGTTGTGTATTTTTTATTTATTTATTTTTTTCAGCATTTGTAATAGTTGTATTGGTTGAGGAAAATGTCTTCCATTTTGAGTAGTTTTGTTCAAGCTCCTTCAGAGGTAGCTTTAGAGTTGTGTACTAAGGAGCAGTTGATTGAAATTGCTGACCATTATCAGATTGACATTGCTGATAAAAATCTTAAAGGGATACTTCACCGATTTAGCATTCAGCTTTGTATCAGTAGAAACCCGATAGTATTTCTGAATGACCGTGCCTCGCTCCCTCATGTCCCCCTGAGACGAGAGATTTCTGCATTTGGGGCCTGCACGGAGAACAGCGGTGTCGCTCAATGCCGCTAGCCGGCTAGGGGACATCCTCATCGGCTAGGTGGAAAGCTAACGCTAGCTGTCCACCTGTCCCAGCCATCCTGCTTGCAAGTGTCTGCTCATTAAACAACAAAGCTGGACTACATCCTCCTTCAACGAAAATCCCAACGTGAGTTCAGTGACTGCTGTGTTTTTGTTGTTGTGGAAACATGCCTGAACAACAGTGTACCGGGACTATCCAGCTACCAGGCTGCTCTCCGCCGCCCATGGAGGTGGGCTGTGTTAAACGGACTGGTGTAGAAATAAAATCCAACTAGCTACTGCTAACTGCTGGTGGAGCTTGTGACTGTTAAATGCCGACCATTATCGGACATTCCACGCTAATTCGCGCTTGTGTTTATACTCTGTGTTTAGCTACTCCAATGCTAGTATGCGTTAGCTGAACTTTACGGATCCTGCTTGCAAGTGTCCGGCTCATTTAGACCACAAACTGGACTACATCCAACTTCAACGACACTCCCAACGTGTAGTTCAGAGACTGCCGTGTTTTTGTTGTTGTGGAAACCTGCCTGAATAGTGTACCGGACTGTCCAGCTACCAGGCCTGCTAGCCCTCCGAAGTAGAGATGCTCTGTCGCCAGGTGAAAGAGGTGGGCGCTGTTAACACCGAAGTGGCGCAGAAATGTGGTGATTTGTATCCATTTAACTGCTAACTTCTGGTGGAGTTTGTGACTGTTAAATGCCGACCATTCTACATTACACACTAATTCACGGCTGTGTGTTTACAGCCCAACGCGCGTAATGCTAGTATGCGTTAGCTGAATCTTACGGAGCCTATAAAGTGTGTGTACTAAATGTAGCCTGTTTCGTATGTCGTTTTTATATAATGTCGTTTTTATATATGTTAAATGTGTAACACCACTTGAGTCACGGTGAAACGTTGTTTCGTGTATATGGTTGAAATGACAATAAAACACGCTTGAGTTGAGTTGAATGCCTCTGTCGGTCTGTCAAGCGGTAGGCGTGGCTTGGGAGTGGACTCAAAGCAACGAAGCAGGTGCATTCTGGGATTTGGTATTTTTTCATCCATATAAGACCAAAACACATTTTCTGGCTTTTCTCGGCCTAGAAGGCACCAATTTCAATTTTTTTTTCACATTTCTACTACATAAGTGACCCAATTTAAAGATATATTCAGCTTTCCAGCGGTGAAATATTCCTTTAAAGAGACCGTTAAGGCTAGATTAAAGCAGGGTTTAGGGAAGCAGGTGTTCTTTTGGGTCAGTCTGCTAGTAGTGAGGGTGCAAGTTTTCAGTCTAGCCCTTAACTTTTGAACAGCAGAGGGAGTTGTTGCAAATGCAATTAGAAATAGCGCGATTGCAAAATGTCAATAGACCAGAAGGAGTACCACAGTTTGAGGTTTCACAGAATCTTCGTTTGTTGCTAAATTTGAGTCAGATCCAGATACATACTTTACTTTATTTGAGTGCGGGAGCTAGAGCTTGGTCAGATTTGGACATGACTATGTTGTTGCAATGTGCACTTACAGGAAAAGCACTTGAGGCTTTTTCAGTACTGAATGTAGCTGATAGTAAAGTTTTTGCTAAAGTTAAATCAGCAGTTCTGAAGGTCTACGAGCTTGTGCCGGAGGCATATCGTCAGCGCTTTCGTTATAGGGAAAAGCTAGATTCACAAACCTATTCTGAGTTTGTTTGAGATTTGACTTCTGCATTTAATAGTTTTTGCACTGCTTCTGAAGTTAGTACTTTTGAGGGTCTGTCTAACTTGATTGTGTTAGAACAGTTCAAAGATTCTGTGTCTGACCAGGTTGCTACATACATTAATGAACGTAAAGTTAAGTCTCCAAGTGATGCAGCAGTTCTTTCAGATGAGTACAGGTTAAAACCTAAAAGCCATTTTGAGTCAAACAGTGACATGTACTATAAAAATAACTTTACTCCTGGGACTAGTAGGTCATCTTTTTCTGGAGCTTTGTTTCAAAGGCCTCAGCAGAAGTTTGGTTCTGGGGGACCTACGGCACTGGTTAAGGCTAATACCTGTCACTATTGTGACTATTATTATCGAAAAAGTTAGGTCAAGCTAAACCTGCTGTGATGGCAGTTCCTGTTACAGCCTCTGACCACCAGGGTGAGTTTTCTCAGCAAATAGTTGTTTGGTTCTGATTCTTCCAAAGGTGATTTTTCAGCCTTTCTTTCAGATGGTGTAGTGTCTTTGGTAGATGGCAACCACAATGTCCCAATTAAGATCTTAAGAGACACTGCCCCACTAACACAGAACGTTTAGGGAACTGTAAGAAATAAAAATAATCAGTTGCTGGCTGTGCTGTATGAGGATACAAATTATAGTTGAATAGTATTGTGTGTTTAGTGGAAGAGCACTGTGACAGCTTAGTCAGGCAAAATGAGAAAAGGATACTGTTGTACGTGCAGAAAGCAGCACTGTATGACTGTGGTCAGAGAGAACAAGAGTGCAGCAACGATCAGTTTGATATCAGTTTGACCATGAAAATAAGTTACTCCTCAACCTGTGACAGGCAACAGCGGCGCATTGTTCTCTCTGACCATCAGCATAGCTAAAGTCTGTCTAACAACTGATGAAGAGGGCGTGTGCCAAAAGACTGGGACCAGTCTGTGCACCAACCAGGGGACGCCAAGTCTAAACAACGGTACTCCAACTTTTAATAAACAAATCAAAATGCTCTTAGAGACTGATTATATGAATTCATGTATAAGCCAGAAAATTCAGTCTGATGAGAGAAGCCTGTGTGCCTGCTCAACTCGGACCCGTGTACACGTTTATGCTCTTATGATTTTACTTAAATAAATACTTGTTAAACTTTTAAGTCCTCTCTTTGTCTACTTAGTGGATTTTTAACACTCACAGAACATTGGGTAACGTTAGTTTTTGGTTCGAACTAACCTTTAGAGAACCAAAAACTAACGTTTAGGGAACGTTCCCTCATGGTTATAACGTTCCCTAAACGTTGGGGAACCAACCAACGGGAACGTTCTCCTGTGGTTGCACGGTTACCTCCACACAACGTTCCCGTTTGGTTGTTTTTGGTTGTTCTGAGTGCGGTTTTGAAAATGTTTATTTTTACCAGCTCCATTTAAGTTTTTGAAGTAGCCTAGCAGTCACTTGATTTAGAGTCACGCAAAAATTACTGGTCTTACAAAATTGAAGTAAGAAACAACATAGCAAGAGAATAAAATAATTTTTAGGCTGATAACAATTTTGTTAAAAACAATACGTTTGTGCTTGATTTCGTTTTTTTAACTGTATTAGGTGAAAATACTTAAAACAAGAATCTATCAATAGAACGATTTTCACAACTAAGAAAATTCACTTGTTTCATTTCTAACAAGTGTCTCAGTCCAGTGTACAAATCCTACAGTTACACCCCCACGCCAGTAGGGGAAATGTTTCCATCGACCCGTTTTTATCCGAATTAAGTGATATCGAATGAAAAATGCCTTATGGAAACGGTAAAATCCGACTGAATTTCATGAATATCGACTCAAATGAAATGCGTTCGGTCTCATCGGATTTTCTCTTGATCGATATACGGCTTATGCGGTAAACGCTGATGGAAACGTTATTTGCCGAATAAATGATGAATTGCGATTAAGTTTTAGGTCATTTTATGGTTGCAACCCACAATAAAACGAAGAAGAAGTTTCAGTTCATTTCCGCCCAGTATTTCCGCTGTGTTTGCAAAACAAAAACAGACAAACGAGGAGACAAGATACTTTTTTTAATTTAATTTACCAGAAAAATATAACAGCTATTTTAGATAGCAAAAATCTAAGAAACTCCATCATTTATCAGGAGCTCGCGAAGGAAATGACCAACAGTTACGACAGGGACATTAAACGCTTAACTTGAAAAAGCTTAACGTGGTTTAATGTATCTAAACAACGATGATCATCACCAGATTTATCATGGTTATATCTTGTCATGAACACTTAAGCCTGTCAAAAAACTAATCCAATCCACCTTTATTTATAAAGCACTTTAAAAACAACACTGTTGACCAAAGTGCTGAACACAGTCTATGAATAAACCATAACATACAACAGAGGCACAACACAATATTAATAAAACGATAAAAATAAATACAGCAATACAAAACTCAAAGTCAACCCTCAAACTGAGTTAAAAGCCAAAGAAAATAAATGAGTTTTAAGACGAGATTTAAAAACAGCAAGAGACTCAGTCAGTCTGATGTGCAAAGGCAGCTCATTCCAAAGTCTCGGAGCTGCCACGGCAAATGCACGGTCACCTCTGGATTTATGTTTGGTCTTGGGGACGACCAGTAGTGCCTGGTCAGCCAACCGGAGCAAACGAGAGGGGGTGTAGGGCACGAGCAGATTAGACAGGTACTGGGGGGCCAGGCCATGCAGACATTTAAAAACAAATAACAGAATTTTAAAATCAGTGCGAAAGTGCACAGGGAGCCAGTGGAGTGATTGGAGGATGGGTGTAATATGGTCAAATTTTCTAGTTCCAGTTAAAAGACGAGCAGCTGCATTTTGGACTAGCTGTAATCGTGCCATATTAGATTTGCTAATACCAGTGTAAAATGTCAAAAAAACTAAATCGAAATCCAACGATTATAGAAGTTATCTTGCGTTAATATTTTCTTCATCAGTGGCCGTATTAATATTATTAATATGGCGAGGAAAAAGCTTAACGTGGTTTAATGTACCTAAACAATGATCAATCATCACCAAATTTCTCTCTCATATTACCCATCATAACCACGGAAAACTGTCAAATAATCTAACCCAAAGTCCAATTATTATGGACGTTATCTGACATAAAGCGTTTATGCTTCAGGGCAGCGGAGCGGCTGGGGGTTGACTCTCCACGGTTCTCATTGGCTTTATAAGTCCTAATGTGAAAAAGCTTAACATGGTTTAATGTATCTAAACAACGATCAATCATCACCAAAACATCCTCTTCTATATTGCTCCTCATAACCACTTAAAACGGTCAAATCTAACCCAATGTCCAAATATTATGGACGTTATCTGACACATTAACGTGAGATAACTTATAATCGTTGGATTTCGATTTAGTTTTTTTGACAGGCTTAAGTGTTCATGACAAGATATGACCATGATACATCTGGTGATGATTGATCGTTGTATAGATATTAAACCACGCTAGGCTTTTCACGATCGCCGCTTTAGAATGTCCCCTTACGACAAGCCGTGGGACATCCTGCGGTATAAATGGAAAGCGGCTCAAACAGCGATACACGGCTCAAAAAAGAGAGTTGTCTCGCAGCGGTGCCGAAGGGAAAATATAAGGCAAGTTCCACCTTTTTGATGAGCTGGATCATATCCTCAGCCAAAGGTCCATCTGAGCTTAGGCTATAGCTTGGCTTCTAATATTAACAACTACTTTTGTCTAGCAAAACTTTGTTCGCAGAAGTTCGCTTGAATCTTGTGCGATTCAGTTCAAAAATGAATGGAAACACCACAAAATGTCTCAAATCAATTCGATATACAAATTTAATCGCAAAACAGCATGTGACGTCATTACGCACAGGTTTTAATTCGCTTTAAAGCTGTTGGATGGAAACACACTTTCACCAGCTTTATTCGCATGAGGTTTTTTACCGAACTTCAGATAATTCGATTGACAAGTGGATGGAAACTTAGCTATTGTCGGCTGTCAACAGTAAAGACTTTCCTCCGCTCAAGACTGCTAGCCCGTATGCTAACGCGGGAAACAAGTTAGCTTTCCACAGCTAGCTAAGCTGCTAGCCCTAGTATGGAGGATACATCAAAGTTGGCCACAGAGACTGAACCTTCCCTCGGTGATGTTTTGTCCACCATAAGGAACCTGGACAAGGTGAGAGATTTTGGTAAAAAAACTTAAAGAAAGCTCCGACATGGTTGCCAGCATTATACAGCGTCAGCGAGTCGAGCTGAACTCAGTCGGACTCACTGAATGCACGTCCAAATTGGAGGCTGTAATTCACCATGTGTTCTATTAATACATCCATGGTATTATCTTAGGATACATCTGAGGGATGGCTGCTGTAAAGCCCGTTACATGGATTTAACATCATTAGCGTTTCCGAAAACTGCCGGGGCTATCAAGCTAAACAATGGAGTTAGTTAACTATCTAGGTAGCTAGCTAACATTAACGTAATATCTTACATGTCCCTAAGAGCCGATGTGGGTTTAGGTTTAAACACTTATCTTACGATACATCCGAGGGCTGTATGCTGTAAAGCCGGTAACGTGGATGAGAGATAAAGCCATGGATGTATTAACAGAAGCTCTGTTCACAAAACTGCAGGCTAACCTAGCATAACATAATGATTACACATCCTTGGTTGTCTAAATACATCCATCGTTTATTTAGATAATCATGGTAAGACCTTAAGTACAGACTACATTATTTACACTTCATATATTCTTTTTGCAATCAGTACAAATTGTATGGTCTTTTATTTCAGATGAATCCATTCCACAAGCAAGAAAGCATTTCAGGACAGAGCGTAAGTTAACATTTATGCATGCATTTAAGAAACCAGTCATATTTCCTACCATAATTCTACTGAAATTCAACCTGGTGCATATCACGTGACTGTTATAATGTATAACAATTAATTATTCCATAGCCATGAGGACCTCCATTACCCGCATGGCACAGCGGATGGACACATTTGAGGAAAAGATGGATGAGCTGCTCATGCTCTTAAGGAGCTCCCAGTCACCTCCCTCTGCTCCAGTCGATGACGTGTTGCTGTCGCCCTGCTCAACAGTCATCGAGCTGTAGGAGTTCAACAGGAGTCTCGGTCAAAAGGAGAGGAGGAACAAAATGGTAATTAAGTGGCCCTACCCTGCCCTAAGATAACCCTATATAATTGCATAAATTAAAATATCATAACTGAACTGACTTCTCTTACAAAATGAGATTGTACAAGCTCTCCACTTTGTTCTACATGTGTAATTTGTATTTCTATATTTGTTTTACAGCAACTTTTTCTGACAACCTTTCAACCAATGACGTTGTAAAACCATATAGCCTACAGGGCAGAAAGACAAAGGCCTTCCAGGACCTGACAATCTGCAGGGTTATAACAGGCAGGTGTTATTTTATTGTTCACATCAGTATTATGCGTAGCTTGGCTGATAAGGGGTTTTAATTTGACTTGTAACTTTGCTTCTTCTTGCTACTCTATTGGCCTCTCAGAAAAACTTCCCCGCGCTGACTGCAGCAGACGTGGAGGACCCCCCAGTGCTCCCCCTCACAATATCCAACAGCCTAGTGTCAAAGGTCGACTCATTCAAGTTTCTGGGCTCCATCATTTCCCAGGACCTGAAGAGGGAGATCCAAGATCCTTTAAAGAGCTCTGCAGAGGATGTACTTCCCTACGGCAACTGCAAAAGCATGGCCTACCACAAGAGCTATTGGCCATCTTCTACACTGCTGCCATCCTCCTGCCTCCTTCCCCTCGGAGCTACAGAACAATCCCTGCACACAAACAACCAGACACAAGAACAGCTTCTTTCCCTCTGCCATCACTCTCCTGAACTGCTAAGTGGGCTCATCCCCACTTTGGCCATTCACCTACACATTACATACTTTATCATTCCAATATGCATCTTGCACACTACATTTCTGCCCTGCAAAGGCAAAAGACCTTAACTTGCTAGTGTGAAACTGAGAAAAATGACTTTAAAGTTTCTGTTTTGTCCAGGCAAAAGTATTATAGGTAAAACTCCCAAAATTTGACAACTAGTTGCTATAATTAAGAAATGTTTGTATGCAAAAAATCTTGAGCTCAAAATTGACCTTTGATCCTTGTTTGGCAGTTCCTGTACTCTTCCTTTATATCATGTGCCAAAAACAAGGAGTCATGCAAAGGCAGAAGGCAGTAACTGACATATAATCAATATTTGCTTGCTGTTCACCATACTTGCATCCATTATAAGAACACCTAACCAAGGTCTAGTCATCATGTTATTTGTTTTAAATTATATAGAAAACCTTTGCTTGTTCCTATTTACTGCTATAATGATCAGGATAGTGTGACAACACTAACACAGTTTAACAGTATGACAGATAAGTAACTTTGCAGTACAGTATGAAAAAATACAAGAAGTATTTTCTCAAAGATAATTTAATTATAATTGAATACAAAGGTATATTTATTGTTTAACAATAAATATATAATGTTTAACACTAAGGGCCACCAAACTGCTTAAGATGCACAGTCAACAAGCTCGACTTGGATTACTACTTTTTAATTCTGAGATAACATTTAGGTTAGCATACTTTGTACGGACATTAGCAATAACTAGCTTAGTGCTTTTATGGATGTGTGAGATTTGACATGAACATCTGCAAGAAGGAAATATAGCTCAAACACGTATGGATTGTTGTGGATACAGCAGATGACGTGCATTGCTATGGATTATATTTTCCATGGATTATATCGGATTGCATGGAAAGGTAGGATGCCAGCTGTGTATTTAATAATTGGTTTTCAGCGTCTGATGTGAGGCTCCTCCAAGTGAGGAGTTGTCAGCATCAACGTTAGCGCTGTAGCTAGCAATGTAGCTAGCTCCGGGCTGTCACTGACAGAATAGGAATCATCACTTTATTTGATGTCATGTGTATGTTACGTGGTTTGGTGACAATTAAAAGCGGCAAAGTAGGCTATGACGAGGCTAGAGTACAGTAAGATCACGGCGGTACAGTAACCTCTCTCTTGATGCCTGGCTAAACAAAGTCCGAACACTCAACTTCAGCGTGCAGAGATCCGTAACAGCTGTTATGGCGTTCTGCTGTGGTTTCTCGTATGGTTTTGGATGTTACGGTTGTCTTTATTTTCTTGTTAAAACAATGAAATTGACTCACGATATTTATTCACATGATAAAGGAGGTCTCAAATACCCCAAAAGTGACATTAACTAATTTTTGTAGGGCAGATTTGCATTCTACATTTATACAATATATTGTGTTAATGTGCCTATTGAGAATGAGGAGATTTCGTCACGGCACAGCGCCCTGCCCCTAGAGATCCCCCTTCCGCCATTTTGAGCTGAATGTGTTCATTGTTTGTGTTGGTAGCAGAGGAGGTTCATCTGTTTTTCGCTAGTCTAGATTCAAGAAAATTAACTATTTTAGAATTCCTGGAACACACTGCTGTGTCAAAGACTGCTTCAGTTCCACACACGATTTTCGTGGAAACCGTAGGAACCATGTGTTACAGTTTTTTCGTATCCCTACATGGAAAAAGCACAAAGGAGAGCATTTGTCCGATGTGATAATGAGACTTCGGATTTCTTGAGTGACTGCAATTAGGAAAAAAAGGACATAACTTTTGACCACATCTCCCTGTCGATGAGTGTGTTCTCTGCATTTTCATTTGGGTAAGTTCTCTTAAAATCTCTTTAAATGTGTTTGTGTTGTCGGCTCTTAAAGCCACGAAGTGCACCTAACGTTGTTGCCTAGCCTGCTAGCTAACTACAGTGTTAAGCATAAGTGAATACACCCATGCTAATCATTTAACATTAGCCTGTTAGCTGGGTCGTGTTGAAGTTAAAAAGTTTAAACACAATGTACTTGCTAGATCTAATCAAATAACTACACTGATTAGCATTGGTCTGGCTCACACCGTCTGTAGCTTCTAAAGAATTAATCAGGTCATGGCTGACATTGTCAGGTGTAACAGGGAGGAGTAGGGAATAGTGGACCCAAAATGCAGAGGCAGGCAGGCAGGCAGGAGAATGTAGTGGTGGAGGGTTTAATAGTCCATAAAAAACAAGAGCAAAAAACCGGACACCGGGAGACGCGACAGGAACACACAAACACAAACAATGATCTGACACTGGACAAGGGGAACACCAAGACTAAATACACAGACTAATGAGATAACACAAGACAGGTGACACAAGGGCTGGGAAACAGGTGAAACACATTAGGCAGGGCAGAGCAATCAACAAAAGGAGGGAAACACAAGACAGGAAGTAAAGTGGACAAGACAAGACAGAAAACCAGAGACTTCAAAATAAAACAGGAAACAGAGCACAAAACAGACCACCAAAATAAGACAAGACACCAAAACCATAACAGTACCCCCCCCCCAAGGGACAGATCCCAGATGTCCAAAAAAAACAAGAAAGGAGCAAAAGACAAACCAGGGAGGGAGGAGGGGGCCCGGAGGAGGGACGACCCAAAAAGTCAAACTAAATCAACCCCGGAGGGGCGAGGAAGGCACTGGAGACACTCGGGGCAAGGGAAAACAGAGAGAGACCAGAGGGAAAAGAGAGTCCTGGGGCACGGGGAACAGGGAGTCCAGGAGCACAGGGAACAGAGAGTCCCGGGGGCACGGGGAAACACAGAGCACTGGGGGCACAGGGGGCCACAGAGAAGGCAGGATGCTTCAGGCGGCCGGCGACGAAGGCAGAACCCCTCAGACGGCCTAACAGAACGGTGAGGGTTCGTAGGAGGCCGTCTGCAACGGCGAATCCCCTCAGGAGGACGAACAGGACGGGGAAGTCTCTCAGACGGCCGTCGGCGAAGGCGATACCCCTCTGGAGGCCGTCGGCGAAGGCGATACCCCTCTGGAGGCCGGCGGCGAAGGCGATACCCCTCTGGAGGCCGGCGGCGAAGGCGATACCCCTCTGGAGGCCGGCGGCGAAGGCGATACCCCTCAGGCGGCCGGCGGCGAAGGCCGAACCCCTCAGGAGACTTGGCAGGCCAATGAAGGCTAAAACCCTCCGAGAGCCGGGCAAGCAACGGGTCAGCTGAGCTGGAGCCAGGCGAAGAGTCAGCGGGGCTGGAGCCAGGCGAAGAGTCAGCTGAGCTGGAGCCAGGCGAAGAGTCAGCGGGGCTGGAGCCAGGCGAAGAGTCAGCGGGGCTGGAGCCAGAAAAGCGGGCTGGAGCCAGGCGAAGAGTCAGCGGGGCTGGAAGCTAGCTGCGAAGTCAGGGAGCTGCTAGCTAGCTGCGAAGTCAGGGGAGCGTAAGCTGGGTAGCGGCGAGTCAGGGGAGCTGCTAGGTAGCTGCGAGTCAGGGGAGCTGCTAGGTAGCTGCGAGTCAGGGGAGCTGCTAGGTAGCTGCGAGTCAAGGGGGCCGCTACACGGCCGGGACTCAAGGAACTCTAGGGGGCTGCTAGCTGGCCTGGACTCAGGGGAGATGCTAGCTGGCCTGGACTCAGGGGAGATGCTAGCTGGCCTGGACTCAGGGGAGATGCTAGCTGGCCTGGACTCAGGGGAGATGCTAGCTGGCCTGGACTCAGGGGAGATGCTAGCTGGCCTGGACTCAGGGGAGATGCTAGCTGGCCTGGACTCAGGGGAGATGCTAGCTGGCCTGGACTCAGGGGAGATGCTAGCTGGCCTGGACTCAGGGGAGCTGCTAGCTAGCCTAGACTCAGGGGAGCTGCAACACGGCCCAGGGTCAGGAGAGCAGCACGTCAACCCCGGGCCAGCAGAACTGCACGTCAGCTCGGGAACAGAAGGGCCGCACGTCAGCTCGGGAACAGAAGGGTTGCACGTCAGCTCGGGAACAGAAGGGTTGCACGTCAGCTCGGGAACAGAGGTCAACAGGGGTGCCGACAAGGCACAAGGGGCAGGAGCAGGCCCGACCACAGACAGGACACGGGGACCAGGAGTCGGCTCGTGGCCACTGGTAGGCCTGGGAACACCAGACAGCACTGGGAAAGTCACAGAGCGAGGTTCAGGCTCACCGTTAGGAGACTCCAGGAAGTCTTGAATCCAGTCTGGGAGGGAGCTCCGGAGCCAGGGATGAGCGGAGGCGTCTCGGCGAGCAGCCTGGAGAACTGCCTCCTTGGCCTTCCGACCTCTAGTGAACCTCCACTCCCCAACAGCACAAATAAGCCTGCAGGTGAGGTCACTGAGGTCGTATGCCATTGTCTCTGCTGGGTCCATGGTGGTCAGATCATTATGTCAGGTGTAACAGGGAGGAGTAGGGAATAGTGGACCCAAAATGCAGAGGCAGGCAGGCAGGCAGGAGAATGTAGTGGTGGAGGGTTTAATAGTCCATAAAAAACAAGAGCAAAAAACCGGACACCGGGAGACGCGACAGGAACACACAAACACAAACAATGATCTGACACTGGACAAGGGGAACACCAAGACTAAATACACAGACTAATGAGATAACACAAGACAGGTGACACAAGGGCTGGGAAACAGGTGAAACACATTAGGCAGGGCAGAGCAATCAACAAAAGGAGGGAAACACAAGACAGGAAGTAAAGTGGACAAGACAAGACAGAAAACCAGAGACTTCAAAATAAAACAGGAAACAGAGCACAAAACAGACCACCAAAATAAGACAAGACACCAAAACCATAACAGACATTTAGCATATGAAGAAGACTCATTGTCCCCACAGGAAAGGTAACTTTCCTCTGTCGAGCCAGACGTGATTAAGACAAAGAACGAGTATTGCTGTAGTTTGGAAACAATTGACACCGTCTAGGTAAGATCCTGTGACCGGGTGTAGGTCACTCAAGACATTGACATTCACCTTTTCTTTTGAGAGACCTCTGACCAATAGGGGAAGATTTCATTTGAGGAACCACCCAGATGTAGGGGAATAAATGTGTGATCCGGGGAAGGTCTTGGCACTTCAATCTGTGACCCGCAAGGGAAGCAAGTTGAAGTCCACTGTTTACAGTGTATTGTTTGTCATGTCGCATGGCTGCTAACTTGTGTCCCGACAGGGGAAGCATGTTTGCAGTCTGATGCTGGTAGTGTTTTATGTTTTTGTGTTTTATGTTTAATTGTGTTTTGACTGTCGTTTTCACCGTGTTTTATTAAACCTCTTGCTTGACTTCCAATCCGAACCTAGCCTCTCCTTCGTCCTCAGAAATCTAAGAACACGTCATTTTGTAAATAATCTAACAGTCGCTGTCTTTTGTGACATTTGTGTTTGTAAAGTTTAATGTCCGGTGGCATTTTCATCTCTTTTTATAATCAGTTACTGTATATGCGTAACGTTAGCAGAGATTTAGAAACGTGTGTGTTTATCAGTTGTAGCTGCAGGATGGGTAAAGCTGCTCCTGTTAACTTCATTAGCAACGTTAAATGAAAGCTAAAACTTTTTTTAAATGTAAAAAGTATAACGTTCCGTAACGTTACGTATTAGCATTCATAACGATAAACATATTTTTCTTGTGTTTGCTGTCTTTTAACAGGGACTAAGGAACAAACGGAGGCGGTCACTGAGGATGGAAAAGCAAAAGACAAGCAGGGAAACAGAGGCCAAAGAGAGATGTTGAATAGATTATTTGCTATATTAGAGATTGTCATTCAAAAAATAAATGCATTAAATTAACTGGTTTGTCTGTCATTAAGTTTTTTGGTGTGTAATATAATATAAACTGTTTTTCCATCAAATTATGACCTGGACATAATAAACTTCTAACTGAATAATTATATTCAGAGGCTACCTGTTTTAATAACTCGTTAGGTATACAAGCTCTACAAAGACATTAACGAAACGTATCTTTATTATAACATTTATTCAAACATGACTATATACTGTATACTAGTATATTCAACACAAAGTGACGATCAGACTCAGCTGCAGATGATGGTGTTGCCTCAGGACTGCAGACAGAAGGAGAAAGCTTTAGGTTAGCTAGTCCAGTAGTTATTCAACCTGTCCTGGTAAGATTAGAATTGTATCAAGTATATTTAAGCATAATGTAACATGAAGGTACTTCATGTTACTGTAGTGGTGTAGTTTATTCATCATGGTCTTAACTGACAACTTGTAGTGGGTGTTTATCAATGGTGTTGTTATGACTTTTCATATGTTGGATGTAGCCTTGTAGCTTGTGGGTTTACAGTACTATTTAACCTTTCTCACTTGCAGTCTACTGCATATCTTACTGCCTGTTGCAACCTCCATTAGCTGGTAGCGTTTACTTTGTGGGTGCTGATCATATTTTGCACTGCATTTGTTTAAAAGCTTTGTTGCTACAAAGGTAACACCTCTTGTTAGCATTCCACTGACCACTATTTTTTTTTTTTACGTCACTTGACTGCGAATAACTTTACATCTGAAGCGTTTAAAGACTCTATTTGTCCATTGTTTAGTTCTAAAGAAACACGACAATGTATAAAAGGCTCCATTACCTTGTACCTCACGTTATGGCTCCATAGCAGACGCTTTTGTAAAAATAGGCTAACGATTGTGTCATAACCAAGTGACTTACTGTCGCACAGTAGAGGAATTACCGTATAGTACAGGAGAAGCTTGCAGGCAGTTTCGACTTACATTAGCTGTTTAGGTTTAATTGCTAATGTTAACTAGCATGTTAGTTAGCAATAATTAGCCTGTGCTTATGTTATCTCCTTACATATACCTACACTCTCTGTCTCTGTAAGATTGGGAATGATTGAGATTTCTCTTGGCACAGCTACCAGAAGACTTACAACTTTCAGACACGTTGCTCACGTCACATTTACGTTGTCTCCGTCAGTTGGAGGCTGCGCAGTAAAGCAAGGGATCACGGCAAAAGTGCTTCTAATAGCCTTCACTGGTCTCCGTCCAGAGCAACGGGATCTGTTGGTCCATTATATATGTCAATGGCTCAGACACCGCCCAAATCGTGACGTGACAGCAAACTACCATGACGTATGTCCTCATACTCA
The DNA here is from genome assembly GCF_010015445.1 of Perca fluviatilis. Lineage (NCBI taxonomy): Eukaryota > Metazoa > Chordata > Actinopteri > Perciformes > Percidae > Perca > Perca fluviatilis. The sequence continues at coordinate 10,483,822 of NC_053114.1, forward strand.
ATATGTATGTTGTCTCTCTTGTGCAGTATGTCTATATGGCAAATAAAACTGATTCTTATATAAAAATGTTTTTTTTTTTTTTTTGGTACCATGGTTGTTAGTTTTTTAAATGTTATGGGATTGTAAAAAATAACGTTAGAGGAACGTTCCATAAAGGTTGCAACGGTGGGGGAACGTTAGGGGAACGTTCTCTAAAGGTTACAACGTTAGGGGAACGTTCTCTAAAGGTTGCAACGTTAGGGGAACATTCTCTAAAGGTTCGGGGAACGTTCGGAGAACGTTCGATGTAACCAAAAACGAACGTTCCCAGAACGTTCAACCAACTTTCCATAATAACCAAAACAAAACCAAAACCTTACCAAACCTAACCTTCAGGGAACGTTCGCGCAACCAAAAACGAACGTTCCCAGAACGTTCTGGGAACCAAAAATTGTTAGCTGGGTGGAGCTTTAGATTCTTTTCTTTTGGAATCTGTTTTGCCGTTCTCCAAGGAGTCTGATACTGGCAGTTGTGTAGTGATACGTGGCATGGGATTAGTTCCATTTTTTTCTCCTTTACATGACATTACCCTTAAATGTGGTCTGGTAGAGGGCGATGTAGCTGTTGGGGTTAGACCCCAGTTGCCAGTAGAGGGAGTGCACATGATTTTGGGGAATGACTTGGCAGGTAGTAAGGTGTGGGCAGATGGCAAAATAAACATCTTTAAGAAGCAAGCTTCAGTACTCCCTGCGAAGGTATCTCCAGATTGCAACTGTGTGTCTTCGGAGGTATTTCCAGTTTGTGCTGTTACCCGCTCTGCCTCATGCAAGGAGGATGCGGGGAAAATGTTTGTTGGTGGTCTCAGCTGGGAAACGAGCAAGAAGGATCTTAAAGATTACTTCACTAAATTTGGCAAGGTGAAAGATTGCACCATAAAGATAGACCAGCAAACAGGCCGGTCAAGGGGCTTTGGCTTCATTTTCTTTAAAGATGCAGCCAGTGCAGAAAAGGTTCTGGAACAGAAGGAGCACAAGCTAGATGGCAGAGTGATCGACCCAAGGAAAGCCATGGCCATGAAGAAGGATCCAGTCAAGAAAATCTTTGCGGGAGGCCTTAACCCGGACACCTCAAAGGAAGTCATTCAGGAGTACTTTGGATCCTTTGGAGAGGTTGAGACCATTGAGCTTCCACAAGATCCAAGGACAGAAAAGAGGAGGGGATTTGTGTTCATCACATATAAAAAAGAGACTCCTGTCAAGAAGGTTATGGAGAAGAACTACCACAATGTCGGTGGAAGGAAGTGTGAAATTAAAATAGCCCAGCCCAAAGAGGTCTACCGGCAGCAGCAGTATGGCGGCCATGGATATGGAGGACGCAGCAGGGGCTGTGGAGGCCAGGGCCAGAACTGGAATCAAGGTTACAACTACTGGAATCAACCTGGATGCAACCAGAACTATGGCTACGGACAGTCAGCCAGGGGACACGGGGCAACTTCTAAGAACCGGGATTGAGTTGTTGTTTTTTTCCTCTCTTTTGGGGAATTTTTTGAATAGGGTGGGAAAAATTTTGGGCTGAGGGTGGGACCCTCATTTTAAGGGGTGTTACGACCCCACCTCTGCAGTGCAGGGGAGGTTCCTCCTACAGGCAGAGGGTCGTTAGTGATTGGAGCCACCTGGGCTCAGCGTATTTAAGCTGCTTCTAACCACTGTTTTCTCTCTGCTCCTCCAGGTATGATCCATTTTCACACACAGACTCACTCATCCATGCATTTTACAGACACCTTACATGACATTCTCACACCGGATTCCTTTTTCTTTGTTTAAAGTTAACAATTTTGGTTTACAATAAAATATCTTCTTGATTGACCTATACTTGTTGTTGGTGTCCCCTCATTCTTTGCCACAGGCCATGAGCCGGTTTCTGACACTACCAAGTCAGAGTTCAGTGTTGTGACTATAGTGCATGCCAAACAGAACCTACTCCTTCTACAACACCTTCAATACCTACAACGACTAAAGATGTTACCAAAACACCTTGTCAGGAAACATTATGCTTCTAAGGCCCGTTCCAGGAAGGAGGTTTAACAAACTCTGAGTCTAACCCTGATGTCTGAGTTGATTTACCCTGAGATGGGAAACTCAGAGTTTTTGGTTCCAGAACAGCTGATCCGAGTTGGTTCAATCAACTCGGAGTATGTTCACTCAGGGTTACGCGCGTGCACATAAGGCAGTATGAATGGAGCCATGATTCTACGATTCACCATGGTAACAACCACAAACAAACGGGTCGGCGGAAATACTCATGCGCACAAACAGCGAGTTTGAACATGCATTTCGTTAAAAAAGCAAGACAGCGGCTGCTGCTGCAAAAGAGAGAGAATTGGTGTGGGAGAAAATTGCTGCTCGAGTCAATGCGTACGCATTAACAGTGTATTCATTTCATATTTAATCACAGTTAACTTATAATATTAGGCTACTGGTGAAAACTGGAATTGTAGGCTACACCTATAATTTTATTCAGGTCCTGCGGGCGAAAAAGTAAACTATATTATTCCCATTCTGAGGCTGCAGCACCATGATCATTAACAGAATTATAAGTATAATCATGTATTTCTTTTTAATGGCTCTCACTGGTTGTGTCCAGGGAACACGTTTAAAAAACGTTTCAGAGCGATCACACTTTTCTGACTGCTCTACATACAGCGGCTTTACTATTACAGTATGATCCGCTGCTGTTATAAAGAAAACTGCCGTTTGCAAAAAAACGTAATGCGACACAAAGAATCTGCTGGGATGTTAAAGCCTGTCCACAATGTTGAACTAGTGGAAGGATAAGGTATCTACATATCTAATAGACTGTGATTAAAAAATACCACTGAAATCGGTTATGTGGAAATGAAAAAATTCAGTATCATTTCCCGACGTAAACTCTCTGAATTAATACAGCTTTTTCATCAACGGGATCGTCGACAAAAGGATATGACATGTTTGAGGGAAAAAAAACATTTTATAGTCTGCCTAACATAAACCAATACGTTTTTTTTATTCATGCAGATAACAAACTGCATTAAAATGCGCCTGATACAGACTGAATGAATGAGGAAATGAGTTTCCCCTCCCTCTCAGCGGGAGGAGACGGAGAGAAACTCGAGGTTTCTTGAAGAAAACCTGCTCCCGAACAGGTTAGGTTCACAGGCTCAGTTACCATAGTAACTGACTCCGGGGTTAAGTTACCTCTCTTTCTGGAACGGAAAACCCAGAGTTTCCCTCATCTCAGGGTTAACCAACTCAGAGTTTTCACTAAACCTGCTTTCTGGAACGGGCCTCAGGTCACAATGGATACATTCTGACTATCCTGAATACGGTAATGGAGGTGGGGACAATGAAACCATCAAACAAATCATCCAGAAAGGATTTCACATCTGTGAGAATCCAGTGGCGGTGGAAAGTCGGGCAAAGCACTATCCGCTGACTCCCCTAAATCAATTGAAACAAAAAGTGACATATAATAACCAAGGACTCCTGTGTGAGAACAGGTTACAGTATCCTCCCATATGTTTCAATTATGAAATAAAGGTAAAGTGTTGCAAGACAGTGATGTGCAGCACATCACCAAAACCTACTGTTTCTGTCACAACCATACCGACTAAACCACCTTCTCCTACAAACACCCTACCCTCTACCCAAACTGAAACATCTCAGCCACCTATAACTACTAGTACAACCACTACCACACCTTTTACCACAGTTCCAACTACAACACCTTCAACTCCCTCAACTACAGTTCCAACATGAACATCTTCAACTACGACAATCACTACACCTTCTACTACAACTGAATCAACAGCTCAGCCACCTACAACTACTAGTACAACCATTACACCATCAACCACAACTGAAGCACCAACCACTAGTCAGCCACCAACATCTACACCTTGCCCAGGGGGACATGATGTGACATGTGGGTGGTCAGAATGGATCAATCGTGGCAAGCCCACACCAGGCCCTGATGGTGGAGACAATGAATCCATCCAGAACGTAATTTCTGCAGGTTATCATATATGCTCAGCTCCTGAAGAAGTCCAATGTAGAGCTATCCTTTACCCAGGACTTTCCTTGTCACACTTGGGATAAAATGTGATTTGCAATAAAGGTGTTGGTCTCATATGCTACAACAAACAAGGGCTTTAGCAAGAGTGTTTTGATTATGAGATTAAATTTAAATGCTGTGGGTGTCCAACACAAGCTCCTTCTACTACAGTTCCAACATCAACATCTTCAACTACGACAACCACTACACCTTCTACTGCAACTGAAACAACTACTCAGCCACCTACAACTACTAGTACAACCATTACACCATCAACCACAACTGAAGCACCAACCACTAGTCAGCCACCAACATCTACACCTTGCCCAGGGGGACATGATGTGACATGTGGGTGGTCAGAATGGATCAATCGTGGCAAGCCCACACCAGGACCAGATGGTGGAGACAATGAATCCATCCAGAACATAATCTCTGCAGGTTATCATATATGCTCAGCTCCTGAAGAAGTCCAGGAGCTATCCTTTACCCAGGACTTTCCTTGTCACACTTGGGACAAAATGTGATTTGCAATAAAGATGTTGGTCTCATATGCTACAACAAACAACAAGGGCTTCAGCAAGAGTGTTTTGATTATGAGATTAAATTTAAATGCTGTGGGTGTCCAACACAAGCTCCTTCTACTACAGTTCCAACATCAACATCTTCAACTACGACAATCACTACACCTTCTACTACAACTGAAACAACAACAGCTCAGCCACCTACAACTACTAGTATAACCATTACACCATCAACCACAAGTGAAGCACCAACATCTACACCTTGCCCAGGGGGACATGATGTGACATGTGGGTGGTCAGAATAGATCAATCGTGGCAAGCCCACACCAGGCCCTGATGGTGGAGACAATGAATCCATCCAGAATGCAATCTCTGCAGGTTATCATATATGCTCAGCTCCTGAAGTCCAGTGTAGAGCTATCCTTTACCCAGGACTTTCCATGTCACAGGTGGGATAAAATGTGATTTGCAATAAAGATGTTGGTCTCATATGCTACAACAAACAACAAGGGCTTCAGCAAGAGTGTTTTGATTATGAGATTAAATTTAAATGCTGTGGGTGTCCAACACAAGATTATTCTACTACAGTTCCAACATCAACATCTTCAACTCTCTCAACTACAGTTCCAACTACAACACCTTCAACTACGACAACCACTACACATTCTACTACAACTGAAACAACAACTCAGCCACCTACAACTACTAGTACAACCACTACACCTTCTACCACAGTTCCAACTACAACACCTTCAACTCCCTCAACTACAGTTCCAACTACAACACCTTCAACTCCCTCAACCACAGTTCCAACTACAACACCTTCAACTACGACAACCATTACACCATCAACCACAACTGAAACACCAACCACTAGTCAGCCACCAACATCTACACCTTGCCCAGGGGGACATGATTTGACATGTGGGTGGTCAGAATGGATCAATCGTGGCAAGACCACACCAGACACTGATGGTGGAGACAATGAATCCATCCGGAACGAAATCTCTGCAGGTTATTTTATATGCTCAGCTCCTGAAGAAGTCCAGTGTAGAGCTATCCTTTACCCAGGACTTTCCATGTCACAGGTGGGACAAAATGTGATTTGCAATAAAGATTTTGGTCTCATATGCTACAACAAACAAGGGTTTCAGCAAGAGTGTTTTGATTATGAGATTAAATTTAAATGCTGTGGGTGTCCAACACAAGATTATTCTACTACAGTTCCATCATCAACATCTTCAACTCTCTCAACTACAGTTCCAACTACAACACCTTCAACTACGACAACAACTACACCATCTACAACAACTGAAACAAAAACTCAGCCACCTACAACCACTACACGATCAACAACAACTGAAACACCAACCACTAGTCAGCCACCAACATCTACAGTTCAAACTACAACACCTTCAACTCCCTCAACTACAGTTCCAACCAGAGCGGCCCGAGGCATAAGCGAACTAAGCGGCTGCTTGGGGCCACCAGGGGGCCCCCAATCGAGTGTTGTTTTTTCTCCTTAACATTCGCCGACGGTCCCATCTGGGCTCCCGTAGTTCAGAATGGGCCCAGCCCTCCCCCCGCGCGCTTGCCATGGAGATACATAAACAACATGGCAGCGACAGCGGCTAATATTAGTTATTTTCTTAACTAGTCGTTTCATTACTTACTTAACCATAATCTCCGACGAAATGACCGGCAGCACATGGTGCTCTTCACCCGGCTCAAAGTCACCTATTCTCGAATAACTGAACCACGAACTACCGCTCACCTGACGGAGTATGGAGTTATATTCCTATCTTTAATCAAGAGCGCATTCTTTCAATTTGAGAGCATGTCTCACTGATATTACGTTCAGATTTTGTAATAATTTCCCTCAAAACCTTGCTCTCACACTCAAATAGTCACTGCTCGCGCTTGGATTTGCTCTGCTTGTGCTCAAAGTTTGTGCTCGCGCTTGGATTTTCTCTGCTTGTGCTCAAAGTTTGTGCTTGGACTCAGATATGTTGTTGTTTGGACAGATTTCCTGCTCTCAGCTTTGAACCTTCTCCTCGCACTCAGGCTGATTCTGCTCACTTGCAAAGTTTCTGCTCTCGGATTTCTCCTGCGTGCTTGGATTTTTTGTGTGTTATAACCCTATCAAAAGTCAACAACCAATAGAATGCCAGCTGTAGTGTTGACCAATGAAATGATCCCAACCCCGTTGAGGGTGCGTTCACTTTACTTTAGAACGTCTGTTGGGGGGGGCTGTGACTGTAACCTGACTGTAACCAAGTTTATATATCCCCGCCCGTTTATAGCTTTATTATAAGTATATGTCAACAATGTGCACAGAATGGTGCGACGCACCTGCACCCGTTAGGAAACGGGAGAAAGCTTTGAAGTGGGACGTATGAAGTTATGTCCACAACTACGAGGGTGAGTAACATAACTTAAGCACCTAGCTAGCTAGCTAGCATATGGCGCTAGCATATAGCCTAGCTTGATGTCCAGAAACAAATATATGTTCTTTATTGTATAGCTAGCTAGATTGAACGACATATGACGGACAGTGTGTGTATATGTGATGACCCTACTTTGTATTTTTTCCTCGTTTGGTTAACCATGTTCCTGGGATTTGGCTAATTTCATGTTAGAGCCAGTAGTAAAACATAAACTGTAATATAACTGAAAGAACACAAGAAACTGGATTGTTTGTGTCAGTTTTTGCATCATTGTTGTGTGTTGTTCATCAGAATTTAGTCTTCATTCCTTCATATAACATTAGTTTGAAAATAGATTCATAGCAATCTGTATAAAACGTAATGTTAAGTTCAATTTTATCACTATAATAAAAACAGATCTAGAAATGATATGGTTTCTTATTTGCTCCTTAAATAGCAGTTATTTGTTTAATTAATACAAAGCAAACTGAACTGAAAAAACAAGTATTTTGTTTTACTTTCTTTTCATCCAGGTGGGGCTGAGGGGTTTGACCCCTGTTGATCTGTGTGTCATATCACCAACCCATGATAGCTAGAATTCACCCTGCTACTCCAGATCTACCTGCTGTATGGCTGGCTACAGACTACAACCATCTGCTCCAGATCTACCTGCTGTATGGCTGGCTACAGACTACAACCATCTGCTCCAGATCTACCTACTGTATGACTGGCTACAGACTACAACCATCTGCTCCAGATCTACCTGCTGTATGGCTGGCTACAGACTACAACCATCTGCTCCAGATCTACCTACTGTATGGCTGGCTACAGACTACAACCATCTGCAAGTTTTGTTTGTAGTGAACATCATCAACAGCTGCACTTAAAGTCTCCTGGGTTCATATGGGACTTGGTTGTTCTCCATACTGCATCAAACACTGTATTATTTTTTTGTGTTATATTAGTACAGACAACAGTAAGTATCATTACTTAATCACAGTATATATTATTCTGGTGTACACTGTTGACTTGACTCCATGCTATTGACTATACTTTAGCTTGCCACCTCAAAACTTTACCTTAATTGCTCTTGTATAGTTAATCAATAACGTTTCTACTAGTTGTACATACCTCCTATTTAATTGAATTATTCTTAATTTGTGTTGCCATACCTGAATCATCCCTCTTGTGAACACTAGGCCTATCTTATCTTTATTCATAACCCTGCTCACAAACTCACCTGAACCTGGGTCATCTGTTTGCCAATATCAATGTTCCTGCTACAGTAAATCCTATAGGCACATTGTACTGCTTCACCGTAGTATGAACCATACACTTTTAAGGTTTTGTGTCAAATATTGTGCAATTTGTTATGAATTACTCATTGTTTTGACAAGGTAAATTAAAGCTATTTACCAAGTGTCAGCTCTGGTAAATTTAATTGTACTGTTTTTTTTTTTATAAATGTTATGGAACATAAAAAAACAATTTGCCTTGATCAGGGTTTTAATTTGTTGCAAATGTGAACATGGTTTTAATAATCTGTATCTTATTGCTCTGAAAAACTACAATGATTTAAGAAATAGCAGTGATACTTATCAACATTTATTGAATTGATTGAATATATGGACAGACATTACAGGCACCTATTCATGTCAACAGAGAAAACAATAATTTGTTCTCTCTTTTATCACTTTGATTATACGCTGATGGTGCAGAAAAGGGTGAAGTCCTTGTAGATCTCTGGCACTTTGAGGACAGACCGATCCAGGAACTCTCCACTGTTGTCTTTGTATAGTATGCTCCTATTAAAGACAGATTCATAGACATCAACACGTAATATATTAGGTGTACATAGCTTGCTTTAACATCATTACTATCTTACCTTACCTTCTCTGATTTGGTTTTGTGGACATCAGTAATTTTCTCTCCCAGGCCTGGTTGTGCACCCTGTGAATTTAAGCAAGAAACATAAGTGTATGTAACATGATTTTACTATTATATTATTATTATTTTTACAATTGCATTATTATCAGACTTGCCAACCTTCTTGGTTTGTGCTACTGCTGCCTGTCCGCTGCACACAGGTGAGTGATGTGCTGACTGGCACGGGTCCCATGCACATAGTGCAGCTGTGATGCAGCTCAACGGGTACTTCAGTCCCACCTGGAAGAAGAAGAGAAACAAACCAACAAAATACTTGTTCTTTCTGCTCAGTTTGCTTTGTATTAATTAAAAAATTACATTTAAGTTGCAAATAAAGCATATCATCTCTAGATCTGTTTTATTAGTGGTGAAATTGTACTTAACAGACTGGGTCCGTGTACTTTTCGTTCATTTGATTTTCATTTCATAAACAGGTATTAAAAACAAATGGTTATTTGATTTTCGTTTTAAATCCTGGGGATCAGACCTCCGTGCTGGGTCTAATATTCTAATATTAGCTGCTGCAGCTAGCTAGCAGCTAGCTACCAGCCCTGTGAGCTTGGCCCCGCGGTTCGCTCCCCGGTGCTGACTGACTCTGGTCCGTCTGCAGAGCTGCGTTACCCGCTCTAGCTGACCTGGGAATCTACCGGCTCGTGATTTATTCATATTTTATTTACTTTGCAGTGATATGCTATGCACTGATGTCAGGCAGGCTTGCTGCTGCTTTTAGTCTGAGCCCGTGAGATAACTAAACTTCCTTTGAATATAACGTGCATATAAATAGCGGAATAAATAAAAGTCCCTGAAATAAATATAAGTAAAACATATGTATTTAGGCTATTGAACTATAATGACTAATGCCTATATATGTATTGCCTCATTTATGTATTTCATGTTCCATTTCATAGCCATATTTATTATGTAAAGGGGCAAAAATGGACGATCAGTCGCTCAGGAAGTTATAGACTACAGTTTCCCTCAACAGCAGCGGGACATTCTAACGCTTAACGTGAAAAAGCCGCGTGGTAACTTAATGTACCTAAACAATGATCAATCAGATATCAATCAGTTATCAGTCACATAACGTCCATAATAATTGGACTTTGGGTTAGATTTTTTGACAGTTTTCAGTGGTTATGAGGAGCAATATGAGAGAGAATTTGGTAATCATTGATCATTGTTTAGGTACATTAAACCACCTCTATTTGTTTCTGGACATCAAGCTAGGCCATATTCTAGCTAGCTAGGTGCTTAAGTTATGTTACTCACCTCGTAGTTGTGGACATAACTTCATACGTCCCACTTCAAAGCTTTCTCCCGTTTCCTGACGGGTGCGGAAGGAGTGCGTCGACCATTCTGTGCACATTGTTGACATATACTTATAATAAATCTATAAACGGTGCGGGGATATATAAACTTGGTTACAGACAGGTTACAGTGCAGCCGCCCTCAACAGACGTTCTAAAGTAAAGTGAACGCACCCTCAACGGGGTTGGGATCATTTCATTGGTCAACACTACAGCTAGCATTCTATTGGTTGTTGACTTTTGATAGGGTTATAACACACAAAAAATCCAAGCGCGCAGGAGAAATCCGAGAGCAGAAACTTTGCAAGTGAGCAGAATCAGCCTGAGTGCGAGGAGAAGGTTCAAAGCTGAGAGCAGGAAATCTGTCCAAACAACAACATATCTGAGTCCAAGCAAAAAGTTTGAGTGCAAGCAGAGCAAATCCAAAGCGCGAGCACAAACTTTGAGCACAAGCAGAGAAAATCCAAGCGCGAGCACAAACTTTGAGCACAAGCAGAGCAAATCCAAGCGCGAGCAGTGACTATTTGAGTGTGAGAGCAAGGTTTTGAGGGAAATTATTACAAAATCTGAACGTAATATCAGTGAGAAATGCTCTCAAATTGAAAGAATGCGCTCTTGATTAAAGATAGGAATATAACTCCATAACGGAGCGTGTATTGGACGGAGCACCATGGAGCACCGTCAGCTGTTGAGACCCGGCGTTGAGGAACTCGGTTGCAGCTCAACACATCTACTAGAACGCACCATTAAGCCGCTGATACGACCGAGCTGTGATGGAGGTCTGTAGCGGCTTAAACAACTAGCATTCGCCGCTTTATAGCACGGAGCTCCTCTTCAATGTTTTTTTTTTTTTTTTTTTACCGCTAGTTACTACGAAGGAGCTTGCTACAGGTATGCTACACTCATGAGACCATGGCATGTGTTCTGTCCTCGCTAGACGTGTCACTTCCCTATCCAGTTAGACAGACAGTGAACAGGCGAGATGTTGATTCATGGCTTTTAATCTCATGAATCTTTTCTCATTGATCTTTAACATTGTAAAACTGTAAACAAAGAAAATACAGCAATTAGAATTGTACATATTATTCAAAGTGCATAGCTGACTGCACAGTATTTCCTGCCTAAATAAAGCACTCAACTGAACATTAAATCAACACATTGAGCATTAAACGTTACATTTTCATGTACATTTGATAATTATATTCTTTGTTTTAGGAAATAGCTCGAAATCACGGAGTCCAAATTAGCCTAATTAACATAACAAAAGATCGCTAGCATACGGCGCTAACTACTGCCCATGTATTGCACAATCACTTTTCATCACGGATTACACCAGCACTTTACATTTCGTTTATAGCACATTTGCATCTTTAGCTAAATGAATTTACTGTCAAACATGTTAAACCTACTAACCATCATATTTACATGACAAATAGTAACTTACAGCCTTATGCGGGCCACGACTTCACCAAGCGAGCCGCTCTTCAGCCATGACACTTACAATGAACTCAACCCCACGCAGATAAAACGGAAGTTACCAAACACGGTCCTCGCCAGAAGAGGGCGCTTAAGGCTAGACATAACCAAATCAAACTACTGAACCATTACACTCCCCGTCTGGTATAAATGCTTTTATACCACTATTTAATACTTATCAGTCTTTGTATCACTACTTTGGGGAAGCAGGAGAATAAGTTGAGTCACTGGGCGCAAGTAAACACGAGAAGTCCCTTGCTTTGACTTCCACTTTTCTGATCCTCTGGTTTTCACTTGGGATGCATTTAGTAATGAGTCCTATGGGCCATTCATTACGTTTAACTTGGTCATCTTTCAACAAGACTACATCCCCCACTTGAATGTTATCTTTGTCTTGAGTCCATTTCCTCCTTGGCTGAAGTACTGACAGATATTCTTGTCTCCAGCGCTTCCAAAAGGTGTCTGCAAGACCTTGAACATGTTGCCATTGTTTTTTATACATGTCCTTTATGTCAAATGTCCCTTCAGGAGCAGGAGCAGCTCCTGCCTTTGGAGTTAGAAGCATAGAAGGAGTCAAAATAGTTGGTGAATCTGAATCAGTGCTTATGGGAACCAGTGGACGAGCATTAATGATTGCCATGACTTCTGCCATTAGTGTTGTGAGGACCTCATGGGTAAGGCGAGTTGGACCTGACTGCAGTAACATGGCGTCTAGAATGCGGCGAGCGATGCCAATCATTCTTTCCCATGAGCCGCCCATATGTGATGAGTGAGGCGTGTTGAATGTCCATGTGCAGCCTTCGTTGCTGAGGTAGTCTTGGATCTCAGGGTGATCGGTACTGATTTTTAGCTCCTTACAGGCTCCGATAAAGTTGGTGCCGCGATCTGATCTGAGAACCTTGGAAGGTCCTCTAACTGCGAAAAACCTTCTCAGTGCATTAATAAGGCATGAGGTGGACATAGATTCAATTACTTCTATGTGAACTGCACGAGTCCCTAAGCAACTAAATAAAACTGCCCAGCGTTTGCTCTCTGCGGCCCCACCCCTAGTCTTGCGAGTGACTACACTCCAGGGTCCAAAAACATCTAAGCCGACCCTAGTGAATGGGGGCTCCATGGTGAGTCGGTCTTCTGGGAGGTTGGCCATTTTTTGTTCAACGGACTTCCCTCTAAGCCTACGACACGTGACACACTGATAGATTACACTTGAGACTAGTTTCCTGCCTCCGATGATCCAAACACCAGCGGATCGCAACGCTCCCTCAGTGAGGTGACGACCTTGATGAGCGACGCCTTGGTGATAATGTCTCACAAGCAGAGTTGACACATGATGTTTTTTAGGGAGTATCAGAGGGTGTTTTTCGTCATATGGAAGGTTGGCTAGAGACGTCCGACCCCCCACCCTTAACAGCCCATCTGAGTCAATGAAAGGGTTTAGAGTCCACAAGGGGCTTGTTTTGGGGATTCGTTCCCCTTTATGCAGTTTCTTAATGTCCTCTTTGAATGCATATTGTTGGACGCTTGAGATGACTGTAAGCTTAGCTTGAGTTTGGGGATTTGTTGTGTTTTGATCTGAGGCTTTGGACTTGTTTCTAGCTAGGGTAATGAGTTTTGCCATACCTCGTATGAGATGTTTCCACGTTGAGAATCGTTCGAACCGGTGTGGTCTGAGGGGTTCGATACTGGCTTTAGTTGCATAGACATTCACTTCTGGTCGAATCTCTGAATCATGCTCTGGTTCTATTAGCTCGAACTCGTTTACATCTGCTGTAGATGAACTCTGGGGCAGTTCCTTCGACAAGAATGGGGGTCCAGTGAACCAGTATGTTTGCGGCAGTAGAAGTGTTGCTATTGGGCGAGTAGCAATGTCTGCTGAGTTGTTTTCTGAAGAGACATGATGCCACTGTGTTGGTACTGAAGATTTTCTGATCCTAGAAACTCTGTTCGATACATAGACATAAAATCTTCTTGACGTGTTGTAGATGTAACCTAGTACAATCTTACTATCCGTGTAGTACTTTACAGCATGAAGCTCCAGGTCGATTTCTTGACATATAAGCTCTGCCATTTCTGTAGCAAGGACAGCGGCACATAGCTCCAGCCGTGGAATTGTGTGAGCTGGTTTTGGTGCTAATTTAGCTTTGCCCATGACAAATCCGGTGAGGTGCTGTCCCTGCTCATTGACAACTCGCAAGTAGGCGACGGCTGCTATTGCTGTGGATGAGGAGTCACTGAAGACACAAAGCTCTCTGTGTTGTGTTGAGGAAAGAGACAATGGTATGTACGGTCTCGGAATGTGTAGTTGCTCCAACTCGAGGAGAGAGTCTCTCCATACAGACCATAGTCTTTCTTTGGCTGCCGATAGGGGGTCATCCCAGTCGCATGGTTCGGAGGTTAGTTCTCTTATGAGTGCTTTTCCCTGTACAGTTATAGGTGCAACAAAGCCTAAAGGGTCGTACAAACTATTAACAGTGGATAGCACGCCTCTTTTGGTGAATGGTTTTTGTTCTTTAGAGACTTGAAATGTGAAGGTATCCGATTCAAGACTCCAGCTGATGCCTAAACTTCTTTGCACAGGTAATGGGTCAGCGTCTAAGTCAAGGCTTTTGATGTCTTTTGCCAAGACATTTGCTGGGAATGCCTCCATGACCTTGCTGCTGTTTGAGGCAATTTTGTGTAAACGCAGATTCGACTCCGCTAACATTTTCTGTGTTTTTTGCAGGAGAGCGATTGCTTCACATTCAGTTGGGAGTGAGGTTAGACCGTCATCTACGTAAAAGTTCCTGGTGACAAAATGCTCTGCGTCCTTGCCATATTCCTTCGAACCGGCTTCAGCTGCCTTGTGGAGCCCATAGATTGCAACAGAGGGAGACGGACGGTTTCCAAAAACATGGACTTTCATGCGATACTCGATAACCTCTTTTGTGAGGTCGTTGTCTTTAAACCAGAGAAAAAAAGGAAGAAAATATTGAAGATATGGGCAGCTTTTTTTTAAGAAAGGACATCGGCTTAAGCGGTCACAGCCCTCATGCTTGGCGCTCGAGTCAAAAACAACACGGATTTGCTTGGGTTTCTGCGGATGATACACCCCAAACATGGGGAGATACCAACACTCCTCATTCAGCTGTATAGGGGGTGCGACTTCTGCTTGCTTGTTGTCTATGACTTTTTGCATGAACTGTACAAAGTGCTCCCTCATCTCAGGTTTTCTGTCGAGGCTTCGTTTTAGTGTGTTGAGTCTTTTTAAAGCCTGGTGTCGGTTATTTGGTAAACGTTGTCTGGGTTTAACAAAGGGAAGAGGTGCAACCCAGCTGTTTGTCTCATCCTGATACATTTCGTTCTGCATTATTGTGAGAAATTGCCCATCTTGTTGTGAAGGTGCCAACTTTTCGTCATCCTCCCTCCTGATGAAGACAGTGTCCCCGAGAGTGTCTGTTTGTGTTGCTTGGTAAGTATCTGTGCAGATTTGAATGTCTTTTGTTTGACTTACAGATTTGTCTTGAGTCTATGGGATGTATCTTGTGTGCGATTGCCTTTAAGTGTGGGTGGTATCGGGCGACTTCAGGCGAGGGTATCTCCGAGCGATCCTCTGGGATCATGTCACATTCTAGCATCGCAGGCAGTGGCACCTTTATGTGACCATCCATAGACTCGATAATAAAGTCTTAAGCCTTTCTCCCTCTCACTTCCATGATACCTGAACATGTCTTTAAAGTATACACCTCCGTGTCTCCTTTAACGCTGAAGAGGTCAAAGAAGTCAGAGCGAGCAAGAGACTGATTACTTTGCTCATCCATAACAGCATACAGGTTTATTGCCTTGTTCCTCTGACCTAATGGATACACTTTGGCTAGGCATATTTTAGCACAAGACCTTGAGCCGCGCTGTTCGCCACATACCTCTGTGCACATTGCTGTAGCTGAGACTGATGGTGTGCTGAGCTCAGGCTCCCCGCCATGCTGTTTCACCTCTGTCGGCGGTGTGATGCTGTTAGGAGGAGGTGGACCTGGATGTCGCACTGTATTATGTCTTTCACTCCCACATTCTTTGCAGGTGGCTTTGATCTGACAGCTTCTGGCTTGATGTTTGGTTGATGCACAACACTTGAAGCATATGTTGTTATCCTTCAGATATGTTTTTCTCTCTTCTAAGGACTTACTACGGAAACTGCGACATTTTCTGAGGGGATGCGGCTTCTTATGCAAAGGACATTGTTTGTCAGGATCCTCACTAACGTCTGTTGTTTCATTACTCCGTGCTATTTCTGTCTTTCTCACTGAAATCATAGGGCGAGTACTGTTTTTAACAGGTCTATCAAACTTGGTCTGAGCTGCTGACAGAAACGAGAAGCTAGGATCATTTCTTATGCGTGCTTGCTCCCGTACAAAGTTAGAGAAGGTAGAAAATGGTGGAAATGTGGCATTGTGATCTACCTTGTATTTGGATGCATGTGAGATCCATCTTTCTTGTAGGGAGTAAGGGAGCTTTTCCACTATGGGATTAACCCCACGAGCTGTATCCAGAAAGGCTAACCCAGGTGAATAACCCTCCACTTTAGCTAGTTGTAGTTCAAGTAAGAAGTCTCCTAGCTCTCTTAGTTTACTTGAGTCTCTAGCCGTAATCTTAGGAAAGTTTTCAACCTTTTGAAAAAGAGCATGTTCAATTACCTCAGGTGCTCCATAGGTTTCTTCCAAGCGTTGCCAGATCATATTTAGGGCTTCAGAGGCATCATTGATTTGAGCTGCACTGATTCTTTTAGCTTGTTGGTTTGACTTTGGTCCAAGCCATTTTACAAGTAGATCTAATTCTTCTTTGGGGGACAGGGACAAGTCTTTAGTAACATTCAGAAATGAGGATTTCCAGCTTCGATAATTTTGTGGTTCATCATCAAAGGTTTGCAAAGTAGCTGACACCAGTTCACGTCTCATTAGATATTTAGCCATATCATTTACCATATATGTCTGTTGAGGATTTTGGGGCATTGAGCTGAATGACTGGTGCTGGTGGTTCAGCACTGGACGAGATAGGTTAGGATGCGGTGTTGACGTGTATATGGACGGCTGTTGTTGTCTGTGCTCCCGTGTTTCTTGCTTGGTTACAGGAGTATTGTAGGTGATTGGTGATGGTTCTGCGCCTGCGTTATCACATTGGTAGAAGGGGTTCGTGATTGAGAATTGCGGCTGTGACGGCACTTGGTTGTTTTGCAAGAATACTTGACTGTCAATGAAGTTTTGAACCTTTTCCTTGGAGTCCACAGGGTTGTCGCACGGATGTTCTTGACTGTAAGGCTGTTGTTCTTCAAACTGTGCGGCTGCTTCTAGTATCCCTGCTTCTGCTGCTGCAGCTGCCGCTTCTTTCTTTATCTTTAAAATATGTAGCTGAGCCTGCATTTCAGCTTGTTGTTTCATTACTTCAGCTTCCTCTTCTGCATAGGTCACCTGCGCTTGTACAGCCTCAGCTTTGGCTCGCGCTTTGAGAGCTGCTACGCTTGCAGATGACCTGGTAGACCGCGTTGAAGAAGCAGAGTACCGGGATCTCGTTTCCAGTACCTCCTCTTGAACTTTCAGCATTTGGCTCCCCAGCTGTTGTTGACGATGCGGGTCCAATGGCTGCGACATGATGACTGAAGTTAACGTCAAAGGCGATGTCTGCTGATAAGAAGGCTTTTTACTGTTCTGTCCTCGCTAGACGTGTCACTTCCCTATCCAGTTAGACAGACAGTGAACAGGCGAGATGTTGATTCATGGCTTTTAATCTCATGAATCTTTTCTCATTGATCTTTAACATTGTAAAACTGTAAACAAAGAAAATACAGCAATTAGAATTGTACATATTATTCAAAGTGCATAGCTGACTGCACAGTATTTACTGCCTAAATAAAGCACTCAACTGAACATTAAATCAACACATTGAGCATTAAACGTTACATTTTCATGTACATTTGATAATTATATTCTTTGTTTTAGGAAATAGCTCGAAATCACGGAGTCCAAATTAGCCTAATTAACATAACAAAAGATCGCTAGCATACGGCGCTAACTACTGCCCATGTATTGCACAATCACTTTTCATCACGGATTACACCAGCACTTTACATTTCGTTTATAGCACATTTGCATCTTTAGCTAAATGAATTTACTGTCAAACATGTTAAACCTACTAACCATCATATTTACATGACAAATAGTAACTTACAGCCTTATGCGGGCCACGACTTCACCAAGCGAGCCGCTCTTCAGCCATGACACTTACAATGAACTCAACCCCACGCAGATAAAACGGAAGTTACCAAACACGGTCCTCGCCAGAAGAGGGCGCTTAAGGCTAGACATAACCAAATCAAACTACTGAACCATTACAGCATGTTAATGTACGTTACTCAGCAACAGGTGAAAACAGGAGCAAGTCAAACTACTAAACAACTAAAGTCAAAATGAATTGAACTTTTACTGAGGAACGAGAAGTGAATTACCTGTATGTGTGAAAACAGCTTTATCTCAGTATCCGTTTTTTGTTGTACATAATTATAAATTTTATATACTTGGCCCAATACAATGGTAGGAAAACACTCAAATGAATTGCATGAAATTGGCAGATATTTTATCCCGGTGTGTGTGTGTGTGTGTGTGTGATCTTGTCATTTATTTGTCTCCGTGTTTTAAGTAGGAAATGTTTAAATATGTTTGTGAAAAATCAGGTTTGAGGAAGATTACATGTACGCAAACCCACAAGACAATATTTATTCTGTGTTGTGGTGTAGGTTAGTATAAAAAATAATACCCTGATAAATTGTGGGGTTGACGTGTTGCCAGCCCAAGTAGTTGTGTGAAGTCATACATAAACAAAATAAATTTTCCTTCAGCTGACCATCCCAAAAATGCACCAGAATACAGGAAATCACATCTATTACATTCAAAATTTTGACCCCCCCCCCCACTGTTTGCACCCACTTTTGCACAAATAGAGTAGGGGGGGGAGGGTCCTTATGCATCTGTGCCCAGGGGGACAGTAGTTCATACTCTGTCACTGTATTAATACATAACCTCACTGTATTAATTTATAATGTAACATTATAGCGTGACATTTGTGTCAATAATCGTCAAGCACAGGTGACTCCGCGTGGTGGGAGGGGGGGCCCCCAAATCACATTCTGCTTAGGGCCCCCAAAAGGCTCGGGCCGGCGCTGCTTTACATTGACTATTTATGGTTTAAAATGGGCGTGTACAGGGCGGGATAAGAGGCTGATCCACGCACGCACACTTGTAGTCAATCTGTGATTTATAAAGGGAACGTTGCTTACAGGTGTGCATACGCACGGTTTTATAAATCTGACTTTTTTTCCGCGTACGCCAATTTGGGCTTTTGGGCGCACGTACACTTATAGTAAGGATCCTACACACAGTTTTATAAATGAGACCCCAGGAGTCTTCAACATTGTTTAAGTCAAAGGTCACTTTGCTGAAAGAGAGCCGGAGCAAGTAACAGCAGTAACGAAAAAAAAAAAAAAAAAAAAAAAAAAAAAAAAAAAAAAAAACACAACACTAAACATATACAACAAAATAAGCTAAAAACCGGGACATATTAATGAATGGGACAGATAACATTGTAATTTTGTAACAAACTTTTATTGAATTTTGCTTAAACATTTTCAAGAACAAAACTTTTTTTGTGCCTTTCACAGTTTTTTATTTTTTATTTTTAAGAAATATTTATCTATTGACCAAAAATATTAAATACATAGGAACTAGGATATTGCATTGCTAAAATGCATGTGAATTTCCAACATTTTATTGAACAAATTGAACATTGAATATAATAGGCAGCACTAAAAAAGAAATAACGATTACATTTTAAAGTGTAGTTATCTAGCATATCTTTCAATTAACCCCAAAAAAACCTGTGTTGTCTCTGTCGCAGCCTCTTGCGATGTTTATTGCGCGAGTTCATATCACAATGACGATAAACAATATATTGTGCAGCCCTAATTTATGTACAGCATGCTCTCGAAAAACAAAAAGGAAGTAAATGACAATACTTTTATTTTAATATATACAATTATGTAAAACTATGTACAAAAACCTGTAACGTATAGGTGGATGTATTGAACAATTGAACTATGTTGTTGGAAGTAGGCAAAGTAAAGCATCTGATACTTATGCCCCATGTGCAGGCTCTAAGTAAACCGTATGCTTTGAAGTTCAGCAATAACCAGACCATCCTCAAAAAATTATACTCAACAGCTGAATGTAGATCAGGTGGGCAGGTACTGGCTTTAGTGTTGAAATTCTGAATACTTAGGCCTCGTAGATGCAGGCTCTAATACAAAATTACAACAGTGCCTAAACCGGTGGTTTGATTGTTTGTCCATGAATTTTTTTTAATCTGGTCCAAACAATAAAAGATAATGCAGTGCACACACACAAAATATAAAAGGATATACACACATACACACACCATATAAAAGGACACACACACACAAACAATATAAAAGGATATACACACACACACACACACACACACACCATATAAAAGGACACACACACACACAAAATATAAAAGCATACAGACACGCACAAACATCCGTCTTCATTTCCCCTATGTCATATTTGCTTATTGATGCTTGGAGTTACTAACATTTTACAATATTAATAATGTCCTCTGCCACAGGATGCCTAATTTATGTTAATGTGAAAAGTGATTAATTTGGATTCAAAAGTTACTGATAATTATTTTAAAGTTACTCTAAACATTCAAAGCAACTTTAAAGTGTTACATTTAAGGGCAAATAAACAAGAGTTAACCTAGGGGAAACACTTTGTGTACACACACACACACACACACACACACACACACACACACACACACACACACACCATGCATTGCACCCTCTTATTAATCACCATACAAATGTATTAATTTGGTGAGTCGCTTGCGTACAAGCTTGCCTTCTTTGATTTTTTCGGTCTGCCTTCTTGCCAAATGATTCAGCCGAACTTTACAATACCAGGCAAATGCCATCCTGGCCAGAACATGATCATGGTTTGCTTCAACGCACATATCAAACATGTGGTTGTGCAAACTTGGGAATAGGTTTTTCCCCAAACAATCAGCAAGGACTTGACTGACAATTTGCATTGTTGTTCCTCGTCCTTGTGGAGCCTTTCCCCCATTGGTTTTTAACAGCCTCTGAAAGCACTTCTCTGTGGCCTGGCAAACAGCAATAATGCCGGCAGATGGTTTTTGTAGGCCACCTCTATTCTTCAACTCCAGAAAAGGATGTGCAGAGTCGGATGTCAGTGCCAGTGAACAAGGCATGCAGGTAACCTTCTGCTTCATTTTCTTCACGATGAAGGCTGTGATGTAGCTAATGACTGCCTCCTTGTACTCTGAGAGGTTATCTACATCTGCAAGGTCAGTCAGGATTTCTTCTTCAGGCAAACGCACTTCCACAGGCGCCACATCCACCCTGCGTGCAATGTTGACATTTGCAGGTGTTGTCACGAAGAAGACAGTTGCCTGTGCCCTTCTTCACTTGGTGCCTTACAAGAAGGCACTTGTAGGCTCCACGAAATTGCCTTGTATTGGGATTGTTGTTAAACCCACCACGTGCCCTGACTGCCGAGAAGAAAAGCTCCAGGTGATCCTGACTCAGCTTGTATGTCAGAAGGTATCTGCATGGTGCACTTGGTCTCTCCACAAGATCTTCGTAGACATTGAGCACACTTCTACCACAAGCAATGAAGCCACAGATTGGGGTCTTCTTCTGAGTGGCATGCATGTAGACCAAGTTGTTGCTCCTTTTTAACCTTGAACCCACGAAGACATGACTCTGCTTTTTCCAAAATAGCCCTGGCACGATCTTTTGTTGAAGGCTTGATTGGTGCTTTAAGTCCTTTCCAAAATGGATTGCGGCTATTAAGGACGTCAAAAGCTGCATCAACCGTTCGCAAGAACTTAACTGTAGCCGCACATCCTCTGAACTGGGGATAATTCAGCTTAAACTCACAGTACTCCAGTGCATCAGCCACACTGCTGCTGAACAGTTGGGCTGCAAGGTGGACCTTCATTTTCTGTTGTCGCCAATTGATGTGTGCCATTTTCAGCTTGTTGCCAAGACCCAGACCCTCCTTTTCTTGAAGTTTGTTGAGTTCTTCAATGTACTGCCATCTGATCTGTTTCCCATCCTCTGTCTCCAACACTCCAGCTGTGGAAAAGGAGTTTCTCAAGAGTTTTAACATGTGACATGGATCCAAGAGCACATGCACCTTTTTTGTTTGATCCTCTGGATGGAGAAAATGAGGTCTCATGTTGTGTATGTCAAGGTTGGCACCAAGCTCTTGGATCATGGAGAAGTTTTGTGATGGTCCATCACATGTCAGTGACACAACCTGAACTCCGATAGCATGTAGGCGACGAAGGCTCTCCCGAATGATGTTCGCCCTCTCTGCTCCAGTCATGCTGCTGATGCGGAAGTATGCAATGGAGATCTTCCAAGACCCATTGATTGCTACAACCATGATGACCAATGCCTGTGTGGCTACCGTGTTTTCTATTTCGCCAGTGCCAATATCGACATAGCCATGAATTTGGTCCCCTCCAAACTCAATTTGCTGGTGAATGTACATTTCGTCCATCATTAAAGAGCAGATAACTTCCTTTCCCTCTTTACGGTTTTCAGAGACATGACTTTCGAGAGCGTTAAAAGATGCAACGGTAAATCCAGGATCTGCTGAGACGCTGTTTTACCATCTGCAAATAGTTTGAGGATGCGGCAAAGCAAAATTGAACTTTTCTCTGACAAAATCATATGCCCTTGGAGAGTAGAAGTGTAGTGTAGTCGCTGTTTTAGTTCTTCAGAAAATGTTGCTGACTTCGACTTCTTTTGAATTCTATTTAGAATATGTCTAGGTACATCATTTATAGAGTCCAGAAGAGCAGCACATTCATTGGAGATCATCAACTTTTTCTGAAGAATCTTTGTCAGATCTTTCAAGCACAAGACTCGCGATTTCATTCTTTTTATTTGCTCAGACCTCAATCTAAGCTTTTTGCGAGCTACACACAGCTGATCCTGTACTGCATCTACTTTACGCTTAAGTGTTCTTGGAGACTCTGAAACAATGTAATTGTGATCTATGCTTGAAATGTGTTGTTGTGGTTTGCGGTGGTAGTCATGATCAAGCATGATTGTTTGTGAGTCTCCGTTTATGGTACACTCAGTTATGTCATCATCAGCGACCTCAACCTCAGCATGGACATCTATCATACCAATGTCATCATGAAGGACCATGTCAATGGCATTGGTCTCGTCAGCAGTCTCTGGCATCACAATGACATTGTTATGACCAGAAAAAGGAATATAACCACTATCTAAATTGTCAGTGACGGCCTCATTATCCAACATAGAACACAAATCAGAGGATCCAGGCACCCCATGAGGCTGAGCATGACAGCTGGATGAAGAACATGAAGAGCCAGATGTAGAGACCAAACTGTTACTTACCTCCATAGTCATACTTACAAACTTGGTCCGTGTGGCTCTGTTCCTTCCTTCCTCTGGACACAAATGTGGTGGAAAGTTGAAAATGGTAGGCACAGCGGTGTCCTTCAGCCTCCTCTTGCCCTAATGGTAAATACATAAAACATCAGCAGGTAGATTAAGATACATATCACAGGATTATAATACTGTACAAATTATGGTATATTCTGAAAAATTACTGTACTTTATTTTTAATAAAACAAATTTAAAAAAACACACACAAAACAACAGTGTTGGCATACTAAAGAAAAATAAACATTTTTATATACAAAAAATATTTAGATTATACGGGAGCAATGAAGCCATTATGACAATAATACACAGTTGTAATGAAATGATGTTGGTGGAAATTAAAAGTTTGACACCATTATCACAGACATCATTTTGGGTGACTGATGATTTCATTAAATGTTGCTATCCACACATTCAGAATATTTGTTACTGTTTTGGTACTCCATGTTATGTATTTCAGACACTTACACCACTACTGTAAGTGATATATAAAAAGTATAAATGATGCATTAAAATTAATGTCTACCTGCCGGTCTGTGAAAAACTGATCTTCCTCAAAGTGTGAACTGCACAGACGTGACTTTTCGGGGTTCCATTTGCTGGTCTCTCTCCTCATGTTCACCAACCATTGCTTCAGCCTGGCATCATCAGAAGGAAATCTGTTTGGAAAGAAATGCGATTCATGTTGTGCATTTAGAACTCACATCCAGAAGGTGTATATATTATCAATTTACACTAACAAGGCACCACATCTGCTGTATGCATCTGCAATGAAAATTATTAAAATGTATATTTAATAGAATAAGTTAAGATATGACAATAATATATATTTAAGTTTTTTTCAAGACAGAACACTAATGTAACTTTACAATAAAAAATGTTTTTTTCATGTGCGCCATTTTGCAAAAACTGATATTCTGGCCCACTGCCCCCGCACTGACACCTCCGTCTCCGTGTCGACGCGCTGCTCCCCACCTCCCGCAGCTTTGTCCGAGGGGTGACGATGATGTTGTGTGGGTGGGGATGATAGGGTATGTGCCTGGTAAATTCGGGCCAAGGATACTCAACCCCGGCCTGTGCAGCGGCCTCACCCTGGCCATCCTTCGCGCACCTCCGGGTGACGTTGCACAACTCTTGGGGTACATATATTTCAGTATGTTCAAGTAAAAGCAGTCACCGCTTGTCCCGTGCCAATGCGCCACACGTAATTTAAACATCACACGCGGTCCCAAAATGATTATAACCCCGTGCGAATAGGGTTTATATGAATTTGCATTATAACATTAGCTATATCAGGCTTTGATTTTAAGATAACATTACCATTACATGCACACCGATTAGCAATAACACCACATATGGTTTAAAACAGATCACCGGCGAGATTGTCGTGCATACCTAGTGTAACGTTATATATATTTTAATCATAGACTGTATTAACAGTCTATGCTTTTAATCCGTTTATAAGGTCTACATAATGTTAGCCTGCTAGCTTGGTTAGCAAGGTGCAATCTAGCTAGCTAACTGATATTAATTGGGATGCTAACGTTGGCTAACGTAAAACAGTATTAAAACAAAATGTAACGTTACTTACCGGAAAAAATTAACTGCCGACTCCTTTGAGTGTCTTGTCGTGAAACCGAACGCTGAACAAGACATTATTAGGAGACCAAGTGTCACAGTCGAAGACGAAGACGAAAGCATGGTCAATCCCCAAAATGAAGTTCACGTGCCATGCTAAACCTCTGTCATGATTGACAGGCCGCGAACTGTCAATCACATCATAGCCACGCCCTAAAACAGCCCCTGCTTTATCGCCGATTTTAAAATCAACAAGACCATAATTCAAAAAATGAACATCATTCTGTGTTGCAGAAGACTTAAAACTAGCGATTGAGACCATAAACTCATTATGAAGATGTTTACTGAGGTCATAAATCAAGTGAGAAGTGGGTCACTTTCTCATAGACTTCTACAGTAACCGACCTGCTTTTGCAACCGCACGTGTCGCCCCCTGCTGGAATTCAGATAGAATGCAGGTTTAAGGCACTTCCGCATTTGCAGCACTTCGCCGAACCGGATGAGCTGTCCACTAATATATACAGTCTATGGTTTGACGCGCCGCGTCAAAAACTATCCGACTAATAAGATTGGCGCTTTTTCTCACGTGTCTGGAGCTTCTGAAGTTACAGTAAACACAACTTGGGGGCGTCAAACACAAAACGGTCTTGCCGAGCACACATACGTAACAGCGAAGAAGATACACCAAGTAGCGTCTACACTGCCGGGAAGAAATAAGACGTGGAAGATGCAAGGCAAGATGAATGTAGAGCTGCTGGTCTCGTTGGTGTCGGAACATAAAGCACTTTATGACAAACGCGACAGCGACAGCGACAGCGACTACAAAAATCTTGACAAAAGAGAACTGCTATGGAGTGGTATTGCAGAGCAAATGGGCCTTGATGGTGAGTTTCATTTCACTTAATTGTCTTTCATGTACATAGGCTTGTAACTTTTTCCCACAAACGTTTCACAATCGCCATCGTTTGTGTGCTGTAGTGGAGGAGGTAAAACACAAATGGAAAAGCCTGCGAGATACATATACAAGAAAAAGCGCCATCTAATGTCAGGGAATGAATTTGCATGTTCACTCGGCTTATCGTCAGCGAAAATTGCTTGGGTGTGAACACAAAAAACGCATTGAAAAACGCAAATAACGCGCGCCGATATTCGTTGCTCAAATAAGTCCCTAAAGACTCTCCAGCTGATCCAAAATGCTGCAGCGCGTGTTCTCACAAGAACTAAGAAAAGAGATCATATTTCACCAGTATTAGATTCTCTGCACTGGCTTCCTGTTGAATCCAGGATTGAATTTAAAATCCTTCTCTTGACCTACAAATTTCTAAATGGTCTAGCACCATCATATCTAGAAGAGCTCCTAATACCTTATTGTTCCACTAGAGCACTGCGCTCCCAGAGTTACTCGTGGTACCTAGAGTCTCTAAAAGTAGAATGGGAGCCAGAGCCTATGGAACCAGCTCCCGATCTGGGTTCGGGGGGCAGAAACTGTAATCGCTTTCAAGAATGAACTTAAAACTCTTCTTTTTGATAAAGCTTATAGTTAGGGAGTGAGGAGTTGCAGTGTCCACCTAACTGGCCCACCTGCTTCTCTTCATAATTGTTAGATTAATAATATATAACAAAGTAGAGGGAGGCAGGCCAGCAAAGCCAGATCCGGCAGGGGAGAGTTCAATGCCCGAAAAAGCTACCTCTCCTTATGACCTGTCTCTCTCTTAGTTACGCTGTTATAGTTACGCTGTTATAGTTTTAGACTGCCGGGGGACTTCCTTCCGTTGACACACTGAGCTGCTCTCTCCTCTCCCTTTCTATTACTATTTCTATTACTATTACTATTTGTGTTTATCCCGTCCCAGAAATGCTTGTTATTAATCCTAGCTTCTGGGGAGTTTACTCCCCGGAGTCCTTATGTTTTTTTTCCCCCAGCGTATTTCCTTGGAGAACGTTGGCACCAAGATCTTGGTTCCAGCTGTCGCCGTGGTCCTGCTGCACTCCCTGCTTGGCTCAGCGGTGCTCTGCAATGTCATGCTGCGTCCTGCTGGACCCTGCTGCTTCCTTGCTGAACCCTGCTGCTTCCTGCTGAACCCTGCAGCTTCCCGCTACGTCCATCCATGCTCTGCTGGGCCACGCTACATCCTGTAACGCCCTGTAGCGCCCTGATATGACATGAACTACTACGACTACCATTTGAAGTCACTGTTCCATTATTAATGTGACTATTATTGCCACTGTTCATCACATCCCCAACCGGCCCGTCAGACACCGCCTACCAAGAGCCTGGGTCTGTCCGAGGTTTCTTCCCAAGAGGGAGTTTTTCCTCGCCACTGTCGCACTGCATGCTCTTGAGGGACTTATTGTAATTGTTGGGGCTTTGTAAATTATAGAGTGTGGTCTAGACCTACTCTATCTGTAAAGTGTCTCGAGATAACCTGTGTTATGATTTGATACTATGAATAAAATTGAATTGAATTGAATTGAAAAGCTGCTCTAAAGTAGGCCTACAATTTTACCAAACCTTGCAGAGCAGCACAAAGCAGAATTCCTGCAGTTAAACGGGACAGTGAACTATTCTCACGTATGTTTGTCTGTGGGGTGATCACATAGACTGTATAAAAAAAGAACGATGCGATTGACACATCAACTCAGTTATCCAGGTTTTTCTTACACTTTATTCAAAATAGCAAAGCTATGTGTTATTAACGCAGGCCCCCAAAAACGACGTCTGATCACCATGGACCTATAAGCTGGTCACATAAGGCAGCCCCGCCTGGTCAAAATACGTTCCTGCACGGCTGGATACAGGGCTTTTAAACCAAATACTACACAACCGAAAATGTTTCAGGAGTAATGTCACCCGGAATTGGGGAGAATTTAACAACATTGGCAGCCAAAATGACATCTATTACTGCCATTAGCATGTTGCCACATGCGACAATGTTAACAGATTAAAAGAAAAAAAAGTCCTGTCTGGCTGGAGCAGCTGACCAATCTTAGAAGGCCAGAGAAGGCAGGCTTGGAGTTGCGTAACACTTAGCCGAGAGTAGACAAAACTGTTGAAACCGGAGCGTTCAGAACAGTTGGAAATTAGAACATTATAACATTGTAAATATGACAGAAAATAAGGAAAAGCATAATATGTCCACTTTAAAAGTGATGTTTGTTAGATTGTTATGAAGCATAATATTTTGGTTGCAGAAACAACTACCTCAGTTTTATCTTTGTTTAATTTAAGAAAGTTCTGGAATATCCAATCATTGATTTGTTCAATGCTCAAAATCAGTATTTGTATTGGACCATAGTTCCCTGGTAATATGGTTGTGTAAATGTGTGTCATCTGCATAATGATGGTAACTTCTGAGCCAGTGGTAGCATGTAAATGTTAAACAGAAGAGGCCCTAGAATGGAGCCTTGTGGCTTCATTCTGGTTCTCCAAAGCTCCCAATAAGAAAAACAGGACAAAGACAGTATTGCAGCTGCAGTGTAATCTTTATTGATGAGATGTTTGTGGGTTTACAATCTTATCAAGTTAAAACTAAGTAATCTGATACATGAGACATAAATAGAGGAACTATGTATGCTGAATCAAATATAACTTCATTTACGGTCCTATAAATTAATGCTAATCAAATAAGTGGCCAAAAATAAGTGGCTGGTTTTTTGCCTCATCTCCTGCGTCGACGTGACTTGACGCTGGGGGGAGTGGTTACCAATTCCCTGCGGCCAGGCACAGAGCACTCTGTCTTGAGGCACCCACAGGTGTCGATGTGGATGTAGGTGTATGTATTTATGCTGCAAGGATCTTGTTTTGGTAGAGTAGCTGAGAGAAGAGAGAATGGAAGATGAGCAGAAAGGGAAAAGAGCAAGCAAAGTAAATTGGGGAAAAATGTAATTCAATTCCAGAAAATTAATATTTAAGACTACAGAGCTGAAACGTTTAGAAAGCTCTTCAATATGATCATTATATGATGTAAACCCTTTAAATCACTTTTATACAGAACTGAGCAAAACAACATTATATTCCTATATTATATAATCCTTGTATCCTTAAACTAAAAGTGATTTGTGATGATATCTCAGGTCTCTGCTGCACAGATTATGACCTGATGATCTCTTAAAATTCCTGCAATTTACATAATGTAAATACCTCTGAATGTGATAGAAAGTACAACAGAAACATTTATTTTGCCTGTCATGGATTTTTCCATGACACTAATGATTAGGCAAAATGGCATGAGGGGGACTCACAAGGTGAAGGTGCCACATGCTCCACTACAGGATGTGACATTGACCAGGTCTTTGGCATGGCAGCCTGGCTCTCCAGGTACACAGGTGTGGTGGACACACCGCATGGCTCACCCTTTGGAATACCTGACGCAGGCAAGAGAAACATGTTGAGAGGGAATAACATCTCATTTGACCCGATTAATAGATCATAGCATCTGTGGACAAAAATCAAGACTACGCAGCGAACACAACTACACTTGGTCTTCTAGGGTGGAAACCATGATTGTTTACTTTCTGCGTTTTTGTGTTTGTTTTGAGAAATAAAACTAATTTAACTGCAATGAGCTACTGCACTAGATCAATACCAATAAAAAACAAACAAATTGCTGAATATATGAAGAGGCGCAATATGATGTATTGAATGTACTCTCATCTAGTTAACCATAAGATATTTGGTAATAATTTTGTATAAGGCCCATAAAAGGGATGTACAGTATATTACTTAGTAAGAGCTGCTCACAATGGTCCTGCTCATTTAGCTTGAAATGTTAGAAACTCTGATGGACATCATGTGCTAGAGTAAGAGGAGAGTGTGGAGGAGGAGTGTAAATAATATGCAGGAAGCAATACATACAGACATGGCTGCATCCGTCTGGAGCTATGGTCTCTGTTCCCTGCAGGAGACAAAAACATTTAAATCAAAATCACGTCATCAATGATGTATTATGTATTGTGTGTGTGTGTGTGTGTGTGTGTGTGTGTGTGTGTGTGTGTGTGTGTGTGTGTGTGTGTGTGTGTGTGTGTGTGTGTGTGTGTGTGCACTCACCGGTATGCATTCATTAGGGTCGTAGAGGGGACAGATTGTCTTGGCTTCTATGGTGATGAACTTATTAGCAATCTTCACACACTCAAACTTCACACAGGGGTTCCCAGCGGGAGTCCAAATGGAGGCAGGCTAAAGAATAACACAACAGAATTTTGAAACACAGTTTTGCAGACAAGCCTGGATCAGAGTCACTATCATCTCCATGTCGTCATTTGTAGATTGTTCGTGTGCTGGCTTTTTATAGTCTTTTATTCTGAGCCATTTTTGCCTTATCATCTGATATGTTGTTTTGTTGTGAGATTTTGTATGTTTTAGTCAATTACAAATAGGTTATAGCTACACATTTTCCAAATCACAGCATATGTTTGAAATTGACTTTCAGAGACTTCAAACTTGATTAAGAAAGATAATCCATCACAATAAAAGCAATTCTAATGATGTAGAAATACTGTTTGATGTTATTCTCTTTTACCCTGTGGAGACACCACACCTCCTGGTGGATGAACACCAAAAGAAACAGAAAATCTTTTTTCAACTGCAAATTGTCTTCAACTGCACAAAGAGCCGCTCGTTGTATTTTGATGTGTTTCAATTTGTGTCATAAGGTAACGTATGTAATGAAATGTTTTTTTTTTACAGTTTTCAGCAGTATGTCAAAATGTGTTGTTTTAATGTGTTGAGATTTTTTTCATCCAATTAATTTTTTTTTTAAATCTGCAGAGGTGTCGTGGAATTCATATGTCATGTTATGCTGAAATTGACGAAAAGTAACAACAAATGAATGCAATGCGATCTGATAGCATCATTATCTTTAAAAGAAAGAAGAGATGTTGGAGACCTAACTGACCTTATATATATATTATTATATATATATCAAATCAAATCAAATGTCTTTCATTCTCTCTCACCTAAATCACACTCACACACTTGGACCAACCTTTAATGCGTATGTGGCGTTCAACAGCACGACAATGCAGCTTGTTTGGACACATGTCCCACAGCACTGGTTAGCGTTGATCTGGTACTCATAACCCTGAACAGAGACACAAAGACAAACTCAGCATACAAACAATGCACATAAAAATGTAAAACCAGCACAACACCTGGATTGTTTTTAAATGTACAGGATGTCCAAATTTGGATTCAGGGTTGACATTGGTATTCTGTCAGGTTTACAGGATGACTTATATTTTCATTACTTCTGTTAGTTATTTCCAGTTGCAGTTAAGAGGCAAAACTAAAGCTGAGGCAAATACAAAACACAAAATTTTTCAGACAGTCTTTGACTAACAATGTGTGCGGTTTAAAGACACATTTTATCCAAACACTAGTGCTCAAAATGGTGATAAACCATTAATAAAACCAAATAAAACTTTAAAACATTCTGTAGGTCAGAATTTTAGGGTCTGGGAGTCTTTTGAGATGATCAACTGAAGCATGTTCAGTAGGAATCTGCCTTTACTTTTCCAATAGATGACTTATACTTATACGCATCTCTATAGAATATAGGAAGGTGCTCACAAATAGATTTTGCTTAATTTCCATTCTAATAACGGCAAATCTGTCAGAGCTCAGTTTTTATGGGCATTAATGCCAATACTCATGCTATCTTTAAATGTTGAAAAAAATCAATGCATGTTTGGAAGAGCATGTGGCAAATTAATGTGCTAATCAGGAGAGTCATAAATAAAATATTTACAATGAACTTAAAAATCAAAGTGTCGAGTAAGTGAGGGAGGAAAAGAGAAGGAGAAAACCTACCACAGGGCAGTTTGTGTCACAGTGTATAGGCTCACAGTCTATAATGTTAAGGGGGCTGCTGGCATTGGCCTTGTTACTACAACTGCACTTCTCACATAGCTTCATGGGCACTAGGTCTCCAACCTGGACGGACAAGGTGAGAAGGTCAGATACACATATTCATGCTTGGAAACATTAGAACTTCCTCTCAATATAATGCAGTCCAGTATCACACCACTGTAAACCTTAGTAATAAACATATAGTTATATATTAAGGCCTCTGAGAGTGAACTACCTTTGTAAAGGGATAATTCATGGCTGAGCTGTTGTATTGGAT
The DNA here is from genome assembly GCF_010015445.1 of Perca fluviatilis. Classification (NCBI taxonomy): domain Eukaryota; kingdom Metazoa; phylum Chordata; class Actinopteri; order Perciformes; family Percidae; genus Perca; species Perca fluviatilis. The sequence continues at coordinate 10,515,799 of NC_053114.1, forward strand.
TAAATTAGGTTTTAAGTGTAACTAAAGTGGCCAATGAGTGTATGTTCATAATTAGTCTGGATCAACGGAAGTACATTTCCAGGATAATTGCCTGACATCTGGATGTCCCTCACATTCTGCTCTATGTGTTTCCGTTGTCAAACTCACTTCACTTCGTGAAACAACAACAAACTTCGAGCTAGCAAGCTAAGTTAATAGCAAGTTTTGAAGAAAGGTTGGTACAGGCAAGCTGTTGCAAGGAATGATTGTAAAGATTTACAAAGAATATGCTTATGGCTTTTACTGTCTAAATGGGATGTTGTGGGACCAATTGGTGGGAATGCTATGGACGAAGTACACACAGCGATACATAAAAATGACACAATCATACAATCTGTGTTAAACAAAGCCCTCATGTATTCTTTTATGTCAATTCACATCAGTTTCACATGAGAGTGGTAGTAAGATGTGAGATCTCACCTGGTATTCGTGGTTGTCGAAAACACACACATCCTTTTTAGGCACTGTGAAGGAAACCAATCAAGCAAGCAATTTAAATGTGATGCAACAATCACTATGGTAAAAATGAAACCTGGCCAGTGTTCCAGTATGCACAAGCATAGCACACTCACTGGAGGAGTATTTCCAACAGCAGACTTCCTTAGTTTTGTTTAGAATAAAACCAAGAGGACAGGATGGCACAAGACCAGAGCACTGCGACCCATCACAATCTGTTCAGAGACACAGGTGGATGAATGAAGGAGGGGATGTTCACGCCAGCAAATGTAAGATAAACATTTATTATATAAATAACAATAAAGGAGCTCTTTCACTGGAAAGCAAGTCCTTAAAAAAACCTTGGTTTTCAGAACAAGCAAGAAAAGAACACGTGGCAAATTTTGGTCATCCTTTACAATTATATAGTACAATCTCTGAAAATGGATGGATTTACACATTTAAATACAGTATATATGTGACGGGTCACAACTGTATGTGATGAAATGCAGCCCCACACTACTGTCGCTTCTACACATCACAGGCAGCCAGGTGGATTACAGGGGGTCTTTATTGCACCATATTTTCCTTATCGCTCTGTAACACAGTACAGCAGTGGTATGTCAATCAGCATTGGTCTCAGGATAACAGTCACTGCGATTCCCGCATCACTGTGTAGTTTCATAACAAAAATAATAATAATAACAAAAGAAATTATCATAACTGGATGTGATCGTATAGTGGATATTACCTAATATATTCTAATACATTACAATGCCTTAGGCTACATTGTATTCACATTTGCACAATCAAATATAGGCTATCTCCATATGTACTGACATTATATTGGTGAAAACACCACCCAGTAATCCATTTTCTAATATAGGAAAAGGTTAGAAAAACCCCATTCACCATGTAGTATGAGGTGAGCATAAACACAGCACCTGTATACGTCATACACACCTAATCAACAGGCTGCTTCACTAAACTATGAGCTAGCCAAACTTAAGTGAACAGTTAAAAAGAGCTGCTCACGCAAACAAATATGCAATAAAACATCATGAAAACTAACACAGAAATGCATAGCAGTGGTATGTCAATCAGCATTGGTCTCAGGATAACAGTCTAAACAAAACATGGAACAGATGCAAATAATTATGCTAGGCTAACACTGACAATGTACGTTTCAGTAAGTCTCTAAAATATCATTTTAAAGACTAGATAGCTTATAGTCTGGGCTCAAGACAGTTAGCTAACATCAATATGTACATTACATGGTAAAATACAAAGTATGAACATTTGAAATCTCACAAAATTATTAATTATCCCGGACCATGCGGGAGAACGTGACCTACCACTGCGCTTCCCGCATCACTGTGTAGTTCCGTAAACACCAACCCACAATGTCAGAACTACCACGTGCCAATAGGTGGCACCGTTGCCCCGCTTTTGCCATAATTAAACCAAGTATATTCTACTCCGTAACATATATATTTATAAAAAAAGAGTGTTTGGCTGAGCCCAGTCTCACTGAAAAGCGTACAAATACCACGGGTTTCTACCTGTGAAATACGTGCAATGTGTACGCGAAAGTGAAATTGTGCGTACAGTAGATACGTGGAGCGCTCCAATTACAGTAATGGAACCCACTGCGCTTATAGTATAAAGGGACATGGGACCGCATAAGGAGGTTGCTTGGGGTGGTGGATGGGTAAAACACAGGACTTTCACCCAGGAGACCGGGGTTCGTGTCCCGTGTTTGGCGATTTTCAGCATCCCGTGTTTGGCGATTTTCAGCATGTGTTTTTTTTGTTGTTGTTAGGCCGTTTATTAGCGTGTTTATGTGGCGCGTTTTTGCGACTTTGTAGTGTTTTTTTGTTAAGCCTTCCCCAATGTTTCTTCCCTAAACCCAACCGTTTATTAGTGTGTTTTTGTGACTTTCTTGTGTTACTAAAGCCTTTCCCTGCATTATTTTTCTAAACCCAACCATATCTATGTTTTTGTGTGTGATGCTGTTCTCGCGATAACACACAACGTGGTGACGCGAGCTGCGTGCATATAAAACGCACCGGTCCCCATTACTTCAATTGGAGCGCTCCGCGTATGTAATGCACGTAGAATTTCACTTTCACATACACATTGCACGTATTTCACAGGCAGAAACCCGTGTTATTTGTACGCCTTCGAGTGAGACCGGGTTGGTTTGGCTACCTTCTTGGTGCTCACTTCCCACACTTGTCCTTTTGACAGCAGCCAACTGTTTCAGTGACCTTGACCTTACCCTCTTCATCACAGCTGAGGGACGGCTGTGCTGGACAGGACACGGGATGGCAGCTGACCTGCAGTGTGTCCTCCTCACATATACACTCATTACAGTTTTCTCTCCACATAGAATTGGCCTGAGGACACAATGTTTATTGTATTATAAGCTATTTGGGCCTTTCCAAAGGTTAATAAAAAGGAACTGGCATCGTAGACAAATCATTTACCTGTGTCCAACTTCCATTTGACAGCCGACAAATTTCTATTTGGAGAAAAATATTAACAAAGTAATTTGCATTGGGGCTTTGTTCAGCCTGCTTGAGGAGCTTTTTTTCTTTTTTTTAAACATGTCCTTTCTATTATTAAAACTATTCTTCTTATTGTCCCACTTCTTATTCTAAACATTGTTTTAAAAACTGGATTGACAGTCATTAAATAGATTATATAGGGTATTTCACACTGTTCCTTAAGGTCTGCTAATAGGATATGTATCATTGGTTGGGCAAAAAATTGCCCGAATGCTATTTTATGGGCCCTTAACTACCCTGTGAATATGGCCCTATTTGTAACAAGAGCTTTTCTTGCAAATATGGTATGCTCATGAATTGGTTTGAGCGAACTACATAGAAACACATTGGAGACGAGACAGCAGGTCTCATATTTCAGACACTGCATTTTTCGTTACTAAATTCACTTCTGAGACTTTTTTATGCGAGAAATCAACTATATAAAGCTCAAATATGGGCAGTTTTATGAAAATTGATGGCTAAATGCAGATTTGGTAAGATGTGTCGGATTTCAGGAGGTCCACACAGTCTGACGAGACAGCGGCAGCCCCGCTGCCGTTACTGGGTTACTGACAACTGGGGCTCGGGGCTCTTAATGCATTTTTGTAAATAGGAGGGGTTTCGTTAGCTGCTAGTGTCCATTCAATCCTATGGGTAGCTAAAGATCGAAGCTAGCTAGCTAGTTACACTTTCGTTATAACTATAATATATTTACAGTTTGAATTTCCTCACGCCACTTATTAACCGCTACCATTAGGTCTTACAAAGCTAACGTTTGTGTCCGATTTCAATTTAATGCATTTTTGTGAATAGGAGGGGTTTCGTTAGCTGCAGGTTTCCCTTCAATCCTATGGGTAAAGATCGCGGCTAGCTGCAGGCCCTAGAGCTCCGTCAGGGCCTCGGCATTTGGTAGTCCAGTCACCCACGAACGGTGGATTTGCACGGGTATGGAGCGCCGCGGGCTTCCGGTCGTGACGGAGATCCATTTAGCTCACAGCTAGAAACAAAAATATTTATTAATTTAACTTTTTTTTTTTAAGTAAGTGCTGTAGTATAACTAGCAGGAGACAAGTTATAATTGAGGTAAGTTTGGAGACATTACCTTATTTAATCATTACATTAATAAATATTTTTGTTGCATCTCTTTTCGGTGTTGTAATTTGTAGACGGCCCTAAGCACTCATCTAACTGCCGGCAGCAGCAACAACAACAACAGCAGAGAGCAGAAGAGAGCAGGCAAGTGTTCATAAACTTCTGGTGTACTTACAAACTTTCCAATCCATCGTTTTATGAGTACATAACCTATTTGTACTAGTGTAGAAGTTTGGTATCATTTCGGGCATTATTAGTGGGGTCATTTACGAGATACATCACTGGATCCATTAGCCCCTGCGCTAAGCTATTCAGCTGATAACGCTACGCTACGCTACGCTACGCTAACTCTCCCAAAGTTAGATCCAGGTGAAAA